>NW_006408583.1:12577684-12596575 GCF_000296735.1 Chrysochloris asiatica
GTACAGGGTTTCCGAGGGTGTAAATCCTTACGGGAGTAGAAAGCCTCATCTTTCTCCCGCGGAGCAGCTGGTAGTTTTGAACTGCTGACCTTATGGTTCGCAGCCCAATTCGTAACCATTACGCTACCAGAGCTTTATGAGAGTAGATAAAAATATTGCTACACAAATCTTAGAAAAATTTGTTTAAAATATCAAGCTATGAAGCTAATGTTTCTTGACATATTTTCCAAACATTGTATTGCGTACATTCTTTGCAATTTTCATTTAGAGTATTAATGTTTGTCTGATGTCACCTGCTTCTTCATGTCTTGGGTCAAGATTGCTGCCCATTGAATGCTGCAGTTTACACATTTGAAACCCTAAGAGAGAACCCTGTTAAGAACCCATGGCTTTCATATGCTTGGTAATGAATAGAAATATTAATGATGCTCAAGAGTCAATGACAGAAGATTCACTATTTCAGAAAATGAGAACACTTGACTAATACCAATACCCACTAAAACATCTAAGGTATCTTTGCGGAAGAAGAGCAAGATAACAGCAGATCAGTGGAGAAAGCAGATAGCGAACACATCCCTTCTCTACTCACTGTGAATGAATGTGCTGAAGTGGTACTGGTCAGATATGTCATGAAAAGAGTAGCTTGCAGAATAAATGTTGGTCTTGACATTTTTCTTGGGTAGAGAGCTTAAGATCTAGTCAGGTCTTTTGACCCCTGTTAGTCATAGCTGTGACAGATCTTACTGTTATTGTCTAATGTTGGGTGATGAGGGAGTGTGTTTCACGTCTGTTTAGATCTGAACAACTGCTTGTAATCTACAATGAAATATTCCACTGGATCTAAATCCTGCAATTCTAGAAAGACTTACCTTCCCATTCCTCGGAAATAAATGATTAAAAATGAGCCCCCCTTCTTAAACTTCTTCATCTTACATGAATGCAACTGGTGTTGGCACATTTTCTCCAGGCATTCCGCTCGCCTGTCAACAACAGTTAAGTTGAAGTACTCTGGGGGGACCACATTAAAAGAAACAGAAGATGTCAGGGAAAATTCTCCATCATTTTTTAAGTGACAGTATTTGTCAGATGCAAAAATTAGATGACAGGTATATGCTGAATTGGAAACCGTTATCATTGGCTGTAGAAACCCAGAGGAACAAGATAAGTCCACCATAAGCCAGTGGGGTTGATAGGTCTGCTCTAAAACGCCTAGTTGCCATGCGCTGTTGAAGACTGAGGCTGAAAGTGAGAGTGTGAATAGAACTGTAAAAAGAAGAGCAAACAGTCCCTCTGGATAATCATACGCAGGGCGTTTGATAGCAACCATAGACATCGAGTGTTGTAGTGTGTCATCAGAGATTGGAGGGCACTACTGGGGCCTACTGCATCTTGTCAAATGCATTACAATGATTAGCCAAAGAGACACGCTCCTCTTCCTGTTCACAGAGATTTATCCAAAGCAGATCCAACCGTTTGCTTAAACCCTCGGTCTTTCCAGTGCCTATAGGGCAAAGGCCAAGCTCCTTGGCAAGGCATGAAAGCGTGTGAAGTCTGTTTGCCTTGCTCACGTCATCTCTCATTACCCTCAGCTTTGTAATTTAAGCTTCAGTGACACCCATTTGCTAGTTGTTTTCTACTTGTAGCCAGTTGCTCCTTACCTCCAAGTCTTTGGTCTTGCAGTGATTCCTGGTTAAATTGACCTCCCCAAGTCTGTGTCTGCCTCTTCCTTTTCATCTTTTTGGAGTCAGATCAGGCATTTAGGTCCTCCAGAAAGTGTTCTCTGAGTGTTTGTCTTCCACAGTCTTGGTTACAAGCCCATCCTTGGTTCTATCTTGTATATATTTCTATTCAGGGCTTTGCACTGGTTCAGGCTGGGTCAACAAAGTGAAACTGGAACAAACTTTAATTTTTAAAATTTGGGTGATCCAAATGTTAATCAGAACAGGAAAAACTATGTGTTGTAGCCCTAAAACGGGTGATTCAGAAGAGGCATAGTTAACACTTTCAGGAGACTGATGTCTGGCCTTGGCCTATTGGCAGGACTGTGGAGAGTGACATACATTCAAAGCAGTCTGGTTGGCCACCATCTTTAAGCCTGTTTTCGACTCAGTCAACCAAGAGATTTTGTTGCCATGCAATATGCGCGCTGCCTTAGTTTTCTGAGAGGGAGGTTACGTTTTTTGTAATTTTTCCTGTTCAGATTAGCACTCTTGTCCATCCACATTTCAAACATGTGGCCATGGCTGTATCAACGGAACTCATCCTTTTATATATAAAATTACCTCAAATAATGAACAGGAAATCTCTCACAGCGTCAGACTGTCCTGTGAGACTCCTTTCTCCTATTTGGAAAATCAGCCCCCACTCCATGGGACCTAATGTGTCATGTCTACCACCCTCATTCCTTCCTCAGTTGCCTTGTTTTTCTCCACTAAAGCGAATATGGTAGATAACTCTTCCTTCTGAGTTGCAAGCCAAAAAATTATGGACCTGGGCTGCTTGTGGCCTTCTTCCCCATATAAAGGCTATATACTGCAGGAAAAATAAGGTTGATTTACAAAATGAAACAGAGACAAAATTTAGGCGAGAACTGATGCATAGTTTGAACCCCTAGACCTACCCAAGTCATTAGCTTTATTGTAGGATGAATTGAGTTAATATGCATGTAAGTAAAAATGCACATGAGATTCTACACACGTTCAATAACTGCTGGCTACTTTTAATCATAAGGAGCTCTAGTAGCGTAGTGGTTATGAATCAGGCTGCGAGCCTCAAGGTCAGCAGTTCGAAACTACCAGCGGTTCTGTGGGAGAAAGATGAGGCTTTCTGCTCCCATAAAGATTTACAGTCTTGGAAACCCTGTACAGGATCGCTATGAGTCAGAACCGACTCCACAGTACTTAACAACAACAAACTTTTAATCATGTCTCAATATATGCTATTTTTATGTGTTCTTATTTCCCCACTAGATTGTAAGGTGTTTGAGAGCACATGTTGTTGTTGTTGTTTAGTGCCGTCGAGTCGGTTCCGACCCATAGCGACCCTGTACAGGGTTTCTGAGGCTATAAATCTTTACGGGAGCAGAACACCTCATCTTTCTCCTGCGGAGCGGCTGGTAGTTTCGAACTGTTGGCCTTAAGGTTCGCAGCCCGATTCATAACCACTACGCTACCAGAGCTCCTTTTGAGAGCACATACACATACCACGTCTTATTCATCTCGATTCCTCTAGCAGTTAACACAGTGTCTAGTTTATACTGAGGTTCAGTAACATTTGTTGAAGTGAATTTAATAAATAGATCAGCATGTTCTGATGCCTATGAAACATATCCAGTGTGTGGCTTCAACTCCATCTCTCTAAACAAATCTATGATTTACTAGTAGATATACCATTTACTCCTAAAATGTGAAAAGCATCTTTTGCTTATAGATTTTTTTTGTTACTTTCAGATTTGGGCTACATTGCCATGATGTTGCTTTCTGTATGTAACAATTGTTTTTATTTTTCAAGAGTTACATGGGAATAAAAAGGATTTCTAAGGGAAAATTCTCAACACCTTGTATTATATTTGGAAAGATCAAGTTGCTCTTGGTGCTAAACATGGAAAAGACCAAATCACCCCTAACATCCATGCAGATAGTTGAAACCAGGGTTTTCAGCTGGCTTTTCCCAGTTCAGTGATGACATCGAAGTGATATGGGAGTGGACCTGAATTTGTAAAATGTGGTGTACCAGGATGATAACCAGAATGGGAAAAATTATGGGTCAAATCTCCCTCTTAGAGAACAAGGGCAGTGTAGTCATAGAAACCAAATATCCTGACTCATTGAATCAGAAACAGAGGCATCCAGTTCAAAGATGGCATCCAACTGCCAAGATTAAAATATATTTAGCTATTCACAGTTCTGGCAACAATGCAATGTCATGCATCGGCCTTCTGAACACTTTAATTTTAATTTACAACATATAAATAGCATGTAAATAACTCCAAAGGAGAATATGAAAATCTCATAGAACACTGTCACTGATAAATAAAATTTGGCATTTTGATATGTTCTAAATAAAAATAAAAGGTAGAGCTATCGTTTGAGGTCTGGTGGTTAAGATCTGAACTGCTAACAGAAAGCTTGATAGTTTGAACCCACCAGTGGCTCCACTGGAAAACGTGTGGTAGTCTGCTTTTGTAAAGATTAACCCAAGTATAACTCACTACCTTAGCGTGTATTCTGACTCATGGGGAGCCTGTCCTACAGGACACAGTAGAGCTTGGAAACCCTGTGATTTCCAATTACACATTGACCTGTCCGGTTGCTCTGAGTCAGAATTGACTTGGTGTCAATGAATATAGATAGAGATGCGTAATTTTCTCTTGTTGACTTGCTTTTTTCTTTAGAGGCAATTGCTATCTTGAAATTGATACAGATCTTTTGCATTTATGATTTTATAAATTTACCACATATGTGCTAATAAAAATACATTATGTTCTTTCTTGAGTTTTGAAAATGTCATGATGTTAACCTGCCCGTATGTTTTTGCAACTTGCTCCCTTCGTTCAGTTGATCCCTTAGGTTTGGTCGATGGTTGTGTTCCACTATTTTTTCAAACACAATGGCAGGGCATGTCACTATACAAGAATCTTTGTGCACATAGGACATATGCTAACAGCTCTAAGTGCAAATTCAGAAGTGTAAATGCTTAATTGAAAGTTTGTTTTTTTAATATTCGATTTTACTAGAACTGTTAGCTTGTATTCCAAAATGTTTGCCATTACATAAAACTGACAGAAGCTGGTGAGCGTTCTTCCCCCTCATTTTTGATGAGACATGATATTGTAGGATTTTAAACTTTTGACCTATCTAGTAGAACATCACAAAGCAATCAGGGCAATGCACATTGAGACGACAGATGAGATTCTACTAGGAACCCCAAGCGAATGGTGGATTAAAATGTCTGACTTTTGTGGTGAACAGACCAATGTGTAACCCACGACACTACCAGGGCTCTTAATAGAATCTTATCTGTGGCCACGATGATTTACATCGCCCAGATCCATGGTGAGGTTGTAGATGCTCTCATGTGTAGATTGGCCTTTGTGGTTTTTCTCCTTCTGTGAAAGGACAATATCAGGATGTTCCATTTTCTGATTGGTTTGTAGAGGTTCTTTATATTCCAAACATAAAACCTTTGCATTTTATTCTCATTTTGAGTATTTATGATCTCTTTCCATCATTGCCATCAAGGAAGGGTGGGGTGGATGATTTTGTAAGAGGAAACTACAAGTCAGGTCAAATTGGATTAATAATGCCTTTTTTTTTTTTTCTTTCCAGGTTTAGAATACCCAGACATGTCTCAATATAAACATTTCTTCCCCAAGTGAGATAATACTCCAACTCTCTATTTATGGTTAATTTAAAAGTTAGACCAGATGGTATGCCAATTTCCCTCCCCCACCCCCAGGGGGGATGAAGTACGGAGGAAGTAGTTAATATACAGTCAGTGGTTAAGGGAAAAGGCTTTCATCCACCCACCTAATCCTGACAAGTTTAACTAGAGGAAGGACATTTCTTGGCCTGTCCTAGATCTGAATCAAGTGGATGAAATTAGTGGGAATTTTGTGGGTTTTAAAAAAAGAGCTTCTTGTTAAGTGTTGTTGAGTTGGTTCTGACGACCCATAGTGATTCTGTATAGGATTTCCAAGGAGCGGTTGGTGAGCTTGAACTGCCGACCTTGCTGTTCAAGCTGACATTGCAGTCTAGCACATTAACCTACAGCGCCACACCAGGACTTAAAAATGAACTAGACATACAAAAAGTTTTATAAACTAGCTGATACTCAACAATGGTACTCTAGACTCCAGTTCTAGCCTGTCTTTTCCTTTAAGTAACCAGGGGCCAGCTCTTCCTTTCCCTCCCCTCCAACAGCAGGATAGAGCCTTATTTGAATGTGAATAAATACCTTTCAGTATGGAAATCGGTTAGAGAAGAGATCCCTGCAAGGAGTGTGTTTGAAGAGTGTGTGTTAATGCCTATCAGGTATGGCATGTGTAGGTACACACAGATGTGCAGGTGTGTTGGTGTGTATAACTATGGATGTGTTTGCCTGTGTATGTGCCGCTGTGTAAATAAATGTGTGTGAGAGGTTGTGAACATGTGTACCACTGTGTGCATTTCTGTGACTGTGTGAATGTGTACCAGTGGGTGCCTTCATGTGCTATAACTATGTGTGAGTGAGAGTTGTATGCAGGTATGTGTTACTTGTGTGTGTGAGCGAGGAAGTATGGGAATGCATGATCCTGTATGTATATTGCTGTGATTGTGTGTGCATGCATGTATGTGGATGCTAGTGTTGGGTTACCCAATAAGCAAGGTAAGCATGAGTTTACTAATCTCTAGTGAACAATCTCGCATCTTTTTACCACATCTAAGATTCTGCTTCTAGGTCTGGTTCCAGGCATCTGTCTCTCTCCCAACCCCACAGCACCTTCCTACAGAATCAAATCCGCTTTGCAAATTTACAGTCTTTGACAGGAACGGATTACCCAGTAAGCAAGGTAATCCTGGGCTACTTGTGTTTATTTACTAATCTGTAATGAATTACTGGTTCAATACAGATTAGTGAATAAACACAAATAATTCACTATAGATTAGCAAATCAGCATAAACCTGTGCTTACCTTGCTCAGTGAGTAATCACGCTGGTGTGTGCCTGTGTGTGTGAGAATGTGTGTGCCTGTCTGTGCTGCGGGCGGGCTGGCAGGCAGGCGGGTGGGAGAAGCTGCTTCCACTCAGCCAGGCGCCGAGCAGTTAGCACAGAACTAACTCATAGTGAGAAAGGAAGAGACTAGGAGGAGAAACCGCCGCCCTATTACCAAAAGCTCAGCTTCATCGCTGAATCAGCGAGCAGAAGGGACTGTGGCTGAGTACCAGCCGGGCCAGCTCACGGCAGACAGTGAAGGCATCTTCATCATGCCCTTCTCCGGGGACGCCCCCTGGCTTGGCACTCGGGAAGTTTGCAAAGCGGCAGCCACAGCCTTGGAGAAGACCCACGAGGAGAGGAGAGTGTGTATGTGAACTTCAGTGATATTTTTTTGGCTGGGTGGGTGAATGGATTTCTAGTACAAAGAAAACTCAAAACTCAGCTGACCTGAAAGACTGGAATTTCTGCTCTCTTCCCTTCTCTGGGTGGGCTTCCCTCCCCCTTCCTTCCTCAGAAAGCCCTTTAAACCAGAGATTACCGGCCAACGACTCTTAGCCGCCTGCCGGGTTCCCAGGTTCCTAGCTTTTTAGCCGGGAAAGAAACACCACTACCTGTAAGTATCTGTTTTCTGTGCTTCCTGTTAATTTGGCTGTTAATATTCTGGTAGCTGAATGTCCCAGAGGTTGTCTTCAGGGTGCCATTAATTCGGAACAGCAATGTAAGTAGTCTGCTTGCAAAGTTTATTCTCCTGTAAACTTGGAAGGTGGTATCTTGCAGGGTTAACAATATCCCAAAAGTAGGGGGAGGGGAGGGCTCATCATTACTTGACACAAATTTATAACTCTTTCCTGAGATCACCCCCAATGGTGCTCACTTACCAAGTATCCATTTTTTAAAAAACATTTAATTTTCCTTCTTAGAAGTGGCAAATGCAAATGATGTACAAGTGAACTAAACCACTAATATCCTAGGCCTACAAAATGGAAATTTGGATGAAGTGATTTCTCTCTTTGTTTTATTTGAGTTATGCTTAGTCATACATATTTTAATCAATGGCTTTTATTTTTATGTGGATAAAAGATGGTGTTTGGGAGGCAGAGACACCGGTCTCTGCTCATTATTTAGATTTAGTACAGATACTAGGTTTCCGTAGTCCATGGCTTCTTGTACTTTCCATCTGGCTCACAGAAATCATTTTGTTTTCATTTCTTGGTGTTGTTGCATGGTGTGAATAACAAGGCTTAAAAAGCCCCTTTCCAGGGCTTGTGGGTGTATTTGGCCTTGGAGTCTTGTCTTCAGGCCTGCCTTGTAGACCAGCCCTGGTAGTCCGTATGCTCTGGTAAATGCTCTGGGCCGTAGGTAAATCTCCTCAGCCCCCTGCCTCCTCCAGTTGATAAAAGTACCTTCAGTGTAACTTTAGGAAAGTGTCCACTACCTTAGCTGGTTTCTCTCAAACCTCACTGTGCATAAAAACCAATCCGAGGGTTTGGTGGAAAGACACTTTCCTACTCTTCACCCCAAAGAATGTTGTTCCTGTGGTATACTGGGGGTTCCAAGGGATCATGCTTGGATAAGCTCTGCTTTAAATTGTCCTTGGCAATTAAATTCTTGTCATGTACTTGGTTAATATTAAACCTCAGCTTTAAATACTAAACTTGATTTTGAGCTGATACTGAACATACCTTCTGTGCAATAAGGTTTTGCTTGGTTGACTTTGCAATCATCATTCTCACCAAACTTACTTTATTCCCTCCTCCTTCATCCTCTTCCCATCCCTGCCTTTCACTTCAATATGTGAGAAAGGGAATTGAGCAGAAATATCCAGACACCATGTTACCCTGCTTTCATGTGGCCAAGCAGTGTTGGTCTCAGAAACCTTAAAACCCAGGGCTGGTCTCAATTCTTTGTCAGCTTCATGGGGCTGTGCTATGTTGAGTTGGCTGAGCTAGGCTGAAATGGACTGGATTTCTTATGATTGCTCAGAAACAGTCTTATGCCTAGAAACTGAATTTGGAGTGAGTTTGTGAGGCTTGAGAGAAACAGGAAGTGATTCTACCATGATGCTAAGTCCTTCATTCAACAACATAAGAAAGCAAAAACTCATTATTTATAATGAGCAAGATCATCAGAACCCCTGCTTTCTCTGCTCTTCCAAATATTTGGGAATACAGTTACATGCCAGACTTGGTGTCCGTTTCTAAGGATTCCAAAATGACCAATGTGTATGGTATAGACAGGATTCTTGCCTTTACGGCATTTCAAATTTTAGCTGTTTGCAAATTAGTTTTAGATGACGCACTGAATGATCTTCACTTTTTCCATCAATAAAATGAATGGGTTGAGTAAGATGAATTTGGTATCTTTCTAGCTCTCACATTTTGATATTGGGTGGAAATGACTAATCTTCTAAACAAATGTTAGGAACACTGGTGATGCTGTAGAATAAGCACTGGACTGCTAACAACAGGCTGGTGGTTCAAACCCACCAGCTGTTCCATGGGTGATAGATGAGTCTGTCTGCTCACGTAAAGATTCACGCTCTCGAAAACCCTCTATAGGATGCTGGTGTGACACTGTAGGATAAGCACTGCACTACTAACCACAAGGTCAGAGGTTCAAACCCACCAGCTGCTCCTTAGAAATCCTATTCAGGATCACTATGAGTCAGAACTGACTCAATGGCACTTAACAACATGAGTTAGAACCAAGTCAGTGGCAGTGGGGTTGGTTGCTTGTTTTGGTCCTAAACAGGTATGATGGAAGGTACGGGGTAGGGGTAGGAACTCTTTAGCATCTTCTTTGAAAAGAGTCCCAAAGAGATTCTTTTCTTTAAAAAACTTGAATAAAAATACCCTTTTAATTTTTGTTTATGTCATAAAGAACCCAAACCCCTGGTGTATTCAATTAGACAAAATGCCACTATTTCTGAGCACATGGTAACTCCTCCCAGTGGGATGGCCTAACTCTCTAGAAAGCCCATTTCCCTGGGATAGGTTACCTAGGAGGGCAGCCTGTTATCTTGTCTGAATCTGGTGTTGCTCCCTCTTTGGAGAGCTGGGTGGTCTGAATAAGGCGTAGCAGCTTCCAGCCTTGTACAGCTTGCAACCTGACCCCTTAGAGTGATCCAGCAGCTTTTGTGCTCCCAGGTGAGAGGCTCAAACAGGCGCTGGGGAAAAACATGACACCCCTAATGAAATCTATTTTGTCTGTAGCTCCTTTACTCTGGTTGCTGGAGCAGCATTTCAAAGGACTCTACAACTTTGCCATTAAGATAAGAAGTTAAAGCTGTGATCTGTGAACTTTCCTGACAAGTGTAGCCCCAGCTTGTTGAAGATATTATATTTGGATGGGAAAGTACTCATTGTGGGACAGAGATCAGACAAAGTTAGGATATTTTTTAAACAAAATTGCTTTCTGCCTTTCATTGGTAAATTTAAAGGAGAATGCAAAATAGTTTTTGGTTTCACCCTATCCCTTCCTATTTATGGGGTTTCAGATGTGTGAGGAAAATGTGTAATAAAAGATGATGCCAAGAATAATCCTTTTGTGTATCATCCAAAGACAGCTAAGATTGTATGAAATGCTCCATCCACTCTCTGTCTTATCTTGGAGACTTTCCTATCTGGCCTCCTGGAGACAGGGGATGCAGATAAACACTGCAGAGCCCACCAAGTTCTTCCTTTGGGTGGTTTGCTTCCCTGAGATCCCACCTCTGCATTCTGTCAAGTGTTATCAGCTCCTTATGCTTACACACATGCCCTGCACCCTGCCCTCAACACAGGATGGCACTTAATTAACAACAGCAGAAGTGAGCATGGAGAAACTTGGTCTTAGGTCTGCGGGGTAGGTTATCGGAAGGAGCATTCTCCAGAGGATATCATGCTTGGTAAAGCAGAGGGTTAGTGAAACAGAGGAAAACATGCTGACCTAGAATTAACAACACTCTTTGAGAGCTTTAGGTCTTGTACAAAGACATTTTTTACATTTTCAGCTCATATTTAGAGGTGACAATGGGCCTCCATTTAGTCTTTGACTATACAAATACATTGTAATAGTTTGTTGCGAATCTTTGTAGTCCAAGTCCAAATAAAAACAACACACACATCTTCATAATAAGAAGGCTTCAGAAGCCAGCAGTGGACACTTCGTCTTCGCTTTTGCAACCTCGGTCCTTAATGCCAAACCAGGATATGTTTTTCTTCTTGGATCACATAGTATGTGCTTCAATCTGAATGACATTAAAAATATTTCTCTTAGCAGGATGTTGTAGGGTTGTTTTCTTTTTAAATTTCAAATAACATCGCTCCTTGAACTGGGAGCAAACAATTAATTCACTCCTAGCTCAGCTCTATTGATTTGTAGTTTTCACATAAACCAACTTATATGAAAAAGACAAAAGAGGAAAAGCCTCAACAAGATGGATTGACACAGTGGCAACAACCAACAGTGGGCTCAGACGTGGCACTGGTTGTGAGGATGGCACAGGGTCACGCAGAGTTTTTCTCTGTTGTACAAGCAGAGTCGGAACTGACTCAACAGCACCTCACAGTGAAAGTAACAACAATCTTACAACATGTTTGTTGTTGTTAAGTGCTGTCGAGTCTATTTCAACCTGTAGCCACCTTGTATAGGGTTTCCAAGGAGTGACTGGTGAGCTTGAACCTCTGACCTTGTGATTCAAACGGCTTTGCAGTCCAGCGCATTCACCCACAGCATCACACCACATGCCTATAACATGGGAGGAAGTTTCTGTTTCATTCCGTAAGCATTAGTGACTGTTATTCAAGCCAAAAAGTATTACCGAAGGGTGGATAGCTACAGGTGGCTGCCATTGAATCAACTTTGACTAAAGGCGACTTTATTAGGATAACAGTATAAAACATTGTCTAATCCTGCATCATGGGACTCCCGCTGTGGCGCTGTAGGATCAGCACCAGACTGTGAACCACAAGGTCAGCAGTTCAAACCCACCATCTACTCCTTGGAAATCCTACACAGGGTTGCTTTGAGTCGGAACCAACTTGACGGCACTTAACAAGTCCTACATCGTACTCATGGGCAGCCGCATGCTGGAATCCTTGGTCTGGTTATTGTTTCAGCCCATCTCACCGAGCTCGCCCTCACCCCTGCTGACCATCTGCGTCACCAAACATGATGTCCTCCTCCTATTAATAACATGTCCAGAGTAGGTTGGAAATTGTTGTGTTGTGATGTACGAGGATTTCATTGTCTAATTTTCTAAAGTAGATTGCTGGCCTTTTCTTCCTAGTCTGTCTTAGTCTTGAAGCTCTGCTTTACTATGAGTAACTGCGTTTACCATGAGTAACTTTGACAGTATTTGAAATCCTGTAACTTCTAATATCACAGCAACAGGCAAACCATCACACTAGATGGGTAGCAGGTAGTTCCGATGTTGTTGGTATTGTTAAGTGCCATCAAGTTGGTTCCGACTCATAGCAACCCCATGTAGGGCTTCTGAGGCTGTAAATCTTCCCAGGAGCGGCTGGTGGGTTCAAACCACTGACTTTGATGTTTATAGTGCAGTGCTTATCCTACAGTCACTATGCTCCTAGCAGCACTGATGCTGTTAGGTGCTGTGGAGTCCATTCTGACTCAGAGTGACCCCATATAGGGCTTCTGAGGAGTGACAGATGGGTTTGAACTGCTGATTTTGTGGTTAGCAATCCAGTGCTTATCCTATAGCACCACCAGTATTCCATATTGTTGTTGTTAAGTGCTGTCGAGTCGGTTCCGACCCATAGCGACCCTGGGTGTAAATCTTTATGGGAGTAGAAAGCCTGATCTTTCTCCCGCGGGGCGGCTGGTAGTTTCGAACCGCTGACCTTACGGTTCGCAGCCCAGTTCGTAACCACTACGCTGCCAGAGCTCCTTAGTATTCCATATAGCAGGTTGTTATTGAGTCTCCCTCCATCCTGATGCCATGTTCTTTGTTATATAATCCAGCATCTCGGATTATTTGCTCATCATACAGGTACTGATGTTGTTGGTATAATATGTACCCTGGACTCAATTCCAACTCATAGTGACCCTATAGAGGGTTTCTGAGGAGCAGTGGGTGAGTTTGAATCCTGCAGTTCAAACTAACCTTGTGGTCTAGTGTCTATCGTACAGCACCACACCAGGACCTTCCCAGAGGTTAATTGTTCTTGTTGTTAAGTGCTTTCAAGGCAGTTCTGACTCCTAGTGACCCTGCATAGGGTTTCTGAGGAGCAGCTGGTGAGTTTGAACTGCCGACCTTGTGGTTCGCAGACCAGTGCTCATCCTACAGTGCCACCCCAGGACTCCCCAGAGACCGATTTGTTGTTAAATGCTAAGCCTAAATGTTAAATCAGGGTTGTATGGCAGAAAAGAAAAGAGAATGGTCTTTGAATAGATTTCAACTTGAATACATTAACCACCAATCTCGACTGTTAATATTCTTTGATTCTACAATGTTGGCCAAGTTACTTAACTTGTTTCCTTGTGAGTGAAGTGAGGGTATTGATAAGATCTGAGTGGGAGTTTTAAGAGCTAAAAAATATATTTGAAAAGCATCTAATAGGTCAAGACATATGATAAGTGCTCAATAAATACTGTTTCTCTTCTTTGGGATAATACTGGAGTATAGGCTGGAAAGAAGCAGAGATGTGTCAAGATACTGCAACATGTTGTTGTTGTCAGGTGCCATCAAGTCGAAACTGACTCATAGCGACCCCATGCACAGCAGAACGAAACAATGTCTGATCCTGGACCAACCTCACTACCGCTGCCACACTTGAGTCCATCAATGCTGCCACCTGGCCAATCCATCTCGTTGGGGGTCTTCCTCTTTT
This sequence comes from Chrysochloris asiatica, assembly GCF_000296735.1. Classification (NCBI taxonomy): domain Eukaryota; kingdom Metazoa; phylum Chordata; class Mammalia; order Afrosoricida; family Chrysochloridae; genus Chrysochloris; species Chrysochloris asiatica. The sequence goes on from NW_006408583.1 coordinate 12,591,213, forward strand.
TCTCCGACCCTCCATCTTACCAAACATGATATCCTTCTGCAGCGACTGTTCCCTCCTGACAATATGTCCAAAGTATGAAAGATGAAGTTTAGCCATCTTGGCCTCCAAGGAGCACTCTGGCTGCACTTCTTCCAAAACAGATCTATTGGTTCTTTTGGCCGTCCATGGCACTATCAGTATTCTCCTCCAACACCACAGTTCAAAGGCACCAATTCTTCTACGATCTTCCTTATTCACTGTCCAGCTTTCGCATCATATGAGGTTATTGAAAATACCATGGCTTGGGTCAGGCGCACCTTAGTCCTGAAGCTGACATCTTTGCTCTTCAACACTTTAAAAAGTTCCCGTGCAGCAGATTTGCCTAATGCAATGCGTCGTCTGATCTCTTAACTGCTGCTTCCTCGAGTGTTGATAGTTGATCCAAGAAGAATGAAGTCCTTGACAACTTCAATCTTTTCTCTGTTGACAAGAATGTTATTTATTGGTCCAGTGGTGAGGATTTTTGTTTTCTTGACATTGAGATGTAATCCATACCGAAGGCTGTGCTCTTTGATCTTCATCAGTAAATGTTTTAAGTCCTCTTCACTTTCAGCAAGCAAGATTGGATCATCTGCAACATGTAGGTGAAAAAAAAAAAAAAGAGAAATAGGAAGTAGAGTTTTCTGACACACCTCAGTGGCTATGCAGAGCAGCCCAAGCCATTTCTCTGCAGGCTTGAACTCTAATTGGTGCACCTTGTTACCTCTGGACTACTCATAGATTGAGTAGGTGATGGAGAAAGTCTAAGAGCAATTTGTATACAGATACCAAGGGTAATGTGAACATTGCTCATCTGCCTTTTTTCCTGATCCTAAAAAATCAAGAGGCATTTATATCCATTTCCTACAAACATACAAGGAGATGAATCCTTTTGTTGTTTTCAGAATTTTGCTCCAAGTAGTCCTGGTGTGGCACTGTAGGATAAACACTAGATCGCAAGGTTGGTTTGAGCTGCAAGGGCAGTGGTTCAAACTCACCAGTCACTCCTTGGAAACCCTGTTCAGGGTAGCTATGAGTCGGGAACCGACTCGACGGCATTTAACAGCAGCAACAGCAGTACAGCAAGGCAGCCAGCCTTGTTTGAGAATTTCAAACTCAGTGGTTGCACCAAGATGACTCTCAGTGTCTGAAAGGACACAGAGGTTTAAACTTACCCACCCGTCTCTGGTCTTCTTCTGTCCAGTTTTTCTAGTGGGTCTGTGGTTTGCATTGCGGTAAGACACTCACACCACTGATATTTACAGAGCGTCTCTGTGCTAGGAACGGTGACCAGCACTGGTAATACTTGATGAGCAGAATACTCATGGTTTTTATCATTAAGAAGTTTACGTTGTTGTTGTTGAGTGCCGTCAAGTCGGGTCCAATCCATAGCGACCCTGTATGGGGTTTCCAAGGCTGTAAATCTTTACGGGAGCAGAAAGCTTCCTCTTTCTCCCGCGGAGCAGCTTGTAGTTTCGAACTGCTGACCTTAAGGTTCGCAGCCCAATTTGTAACCACTACGCTACCAGATAGACTAGGGAAAATGGCAGATATTCTAAAACCAATGGCTGTAAATAAATAATGAAATGCCTGAAGGTATACTAAGTGTAGTAAGGAGTATTATAGAGAAAACTGGTAAGCAGAAAAAGCTAGTCTGGGAAGTTGCGACCTGAAGGATGAGTTGAATTCATCCAGGAAATAGGGTGATTGATGGGAATGGGGAAAAGACACTCAAGGCAGATGGAAGGGTGTGGACCAGATCACAGGAACTAGGAAGCAGGAGGAGCAGTATATGAGTTTAAGACAGGAAAGAATGCCCAGATTGAGTGACTATCATTGCAAAGCGGAGGTAGCGTTCTATGAGAAAGAGACTGGAGAAATGGGCAGGATCCAATCATTCAGGGCCAAGCAGTTTCAGACTTCAAAGGGACCCCAGAAAGCATATAGCCCACTCCTCCTCCCTGAAACATTGCCTGTGTCTATACCTCAGCCCTTGTCATTACTATACAACTCCGAAAGAAAGTTCTTTCTATAAATAGAGACTTCCATTCATTCTCCCTAGTTCTGAACCCTGTCCCGGAACCACAGAGCCAGCTCATTCCTACTTCAAATATTTGATGACAGACTTTATGCCTTTCATAAATGGATGCCAAGGCAAGTCTTCTTTTTCCCATGCATATGCAACGGATATTTTGGAAATGCAGCGTTATCCTTCTGTGTGCATTGGATGCTAACTTTCTGGCTTTGCTCTATCATTCCCACCTCTGATGATTGGTCATCGATTATCAAGGTGGTGCATCATGATTTTGTTCTCAGTGGCAACCAGTCCTTTTGAATTTGCACTTTCTCTGAATTGGGTAAGTTTGTCTTCCGTATTTTTGTTTAGAAACTTCAAAATTGTTTAATCAGAGAGAGTCAAAACCAGTCAGGACACAATTCTAAATGTTCCCCTTAAGATCCTCGGAAAACCTATATAGGGTCCCTATGGGTTGGAACCAACTCAATGGCACTTAACAACCACCACCACCACCTCCTTTCACCGCCCAATCCCAATTAAATTGGTTTGAGAAGAAACTAGTGGCAACATCTCCATAACCCAGAATCATGGAAATATCTAAATTTTATTGGGAAGTTCCCCAGCACACAATATACTTCTCTTGAAAAGACTGCCAATGAAGGTAGTTCACCTGTAATTGCTGACTTTGAGTATTGATTCATATGTTGGATGTACATGTGGCAGACAGTTTTGTCTTCCTGCCTTCAAACCACATAGACAAATGCCCTGGGATGGACTTAAATAGAACGTGATTCTTCTACAATGGTAAGAAAGGACTCTTTCCAAATGGAATGAACAGATGTGATCTTGGAGCTCAGAGAAGAAACACAGTTTCTTGGAGAAGGCGCTTCATGAGGCATTGGATTGGGAAATCCTGGGGTGTCATTGTGAATGTAAATTTGTAACTTAGGGGAGAGGGTTGGAGTGAAATTCTGGGACACATACGTCTAGAGGTGACAGCAGAAACCATGGGAATGGATATGTAGTGAGAACCAGTTGAGGTTAAATTCTTAAGAAATACCACATTTTTAGTGGTACAAGGTGACCAAGAGAGAGGGAACATAAGGCACAGAAAGAAAAGAAAGAGCAAACAAAAGAAAACAAGGCATTGTTGATGTAGACTGAGAACCAGGAGCTCTGCTGTCGTTGTTAGGTACTGTCGAGTCAGTGCCGGCTCATAGACAGTCTATGCAAAGCAGAGCGAAACACCATCCGGTTCTGTTCCGGCCTCACAACAGGAGCTGTATTGAGCTGCATAAACCTGGGGAGAAGCAGTTATGAAGGGAGCATGGTGGGTAGCACTATGGTGCACTATGAAGAGGTCAGGGAGGATTAGTCTAAGAAAAGTCAAACCTGATAAATATTCATTGTTGTTGTTATGTGCCTTCAAGTCAGTTCCAACCCATAGTGACCCTGTATAGGGTTTCCAAGGAGTGGCTGGTGAGCTTGAACTTGACCTGTGGTTCAAACCAACCTTGTAGTCCAGTGCATTAACCCACAGCACCACAACGTAGGCCACTAATTATAGGGTAGGAATCTTGATGGCATTGAAGCATCAGTACTAAACTTCCAACTACAAGGTCAGCAGTTCAAACCCACCAGTTGCTCCACAGGAGAAAGGTAACAGCCTCAGAATGTCTACATCGGGTTGACGTGATGTGCTGGCAATGGGTGGGTAATTATGGTGTAAGGAATCCTCGTGGCACAGTGGTGAAGCGTTTGGCTGCTCACTGAAAAGTTGGTGGCTTAAACCCACTAGCTGCTCTGTCAGAGGACGATGTGGCAGTCTGCTTCCTGAAAGATTTACAGCCTTGGAAGCCCTATGGGGCTCTTTGATTCTGTCTGTAGAGTTGCTATGAGTTAGAATCAACCCCATAGAAGTGCCTTTACTTTTGGTTTGGCCAGAAGAACAAACAAATCTGTCTTGGAAGAAGCACAGCAAAAATGCTCCTCAGAAAGGAAGATAGACTTATTTTTGTGCACTTTGGACATGGGATCAGGAAGTACCAGTGCTGGGAGCAGGACATCATACTTGGTAAAGTACAGGGTCAGCAGAAAAGAAGGAGACCCTCAACAAGGTCATTACTGCTGCACAGTGTAGCAATAATGACCTCAACACAGCACCAGTTGTGAGGAAGGTGCAGGCCTGGGGAGTTGTTCATTCTTTTGCACATTGATGTTGTTGTTAAGTGCCGTCAAGTCGGTTTCGAGTCATAGCAACCCTGTATAGGGATTCTGAGGAGCGGGTGGTGAGCTTGAACCACCGATCTTGTGGTTCAAACTGACTTTACAGTCCAGCACAGTAACCCACAGCAACCCACAAGTCGATATGAACTCAATATTCTTAATCCCCATCATACAGATAAAGATATCAGGACTGTCTTTCCAGAAAGCAGAACCTCAAAATAAGTTTATGTCCTTTAAAGTTATAACTCCACATTTTGAAATCTATCCAAAGAAAGGAACTAATGTATAATCAAGAATTTGTTAAAATCTTAGTCCTTTGATTGACTTAATACCTACATTAGCGTCAGTACATCTACATAGTAGGCAAAGTTTATGCATTAAAAGTAAGGATCCTTAGGAATGTTTAATAATGTGGAAAATGTTTATAACAGAATGTCATATTGATGGAAAAGAATGGTCAAGTACATTTTTGAAATTGTCTGTCTTTGTGTCTGTTGTGTTTGTTGTTGTTAGGTGATGTCGAGTTGTTTCTGACTCACAGTGACCTTATGACCAACAGAACAAAGCACTGCCTGGTTCTGCACCATCTTCACAACTGTTGTCATGCTTGAGCACATTGCTGCTGCCACTGCGTCGGTCCATCTCGTTGGGGGTCTTCCTCTTTTTCCTTGACCCTCCAATTTACCAAGCCTGATGTTCTTCTCCAGGGACTGGTCCCTCCTAATAATATGTCCAAAGTGTGAGAGACTAAATCTGGCCTCCTAGTTTCTAAGAAGAATTCTGGCTGTACTTCATCCAATACAGATTTGTTTGTTTTTCTAACAGCCCATGATAATTTAATATTCTTCTCCTATACCATCACTTAAGGAGCTCTGGTAGCGTAGTGGTTACGAATCGGTTTGCGAACCTTAAGGTCAGCAGTTCGAAACTACCAGCCGCTCCGCGGGAGAAAGATGAGGCTTTCTACTCCCGTAAAGATTTACACCCTTGGAAACCCTCTACAGGGTCGCTATGGTTCGGAACCGACTCGACGGCACTTAACAGCAACAGCAGCATTACATCTCAATGTAAAGAAAACAAAAATCCTCACCACTGGACCAGT
>NW_006408583.1:12596675-12602048 GCF_000296735.1 Chrysochloris asiatica
ATGGGTCGGAACCAACTCAACGGCAATACACAACAACAACACCATCACTTAAATGCATCAATTCTTCTACTGTCTTCCTTATTCATTGTCCAACTTTCACATGCATGAGGCTATTGAAAATACCATGGCCTGGGTTTGGTGCACTTCAGTCCTCAACTAACAGCTTTCCATTTGAATATTTTAACGAGGTTTTGTACATTAAATTTGCCTAATGCAATACATCATTTGATTTCTTGACTGTTGCTTCCATGAGTGTTGATAGTGGATCCAAGCAAAAGGAAGTTTGACTTTCTTTTCTCCATTTATCATGATGTTATTTATTGGTCCAGTGGTGAGGGTTTTTGTTTTCTTTACATTGAGGTACAACTCATATTGAAGACTGTGGTCTTTGATCTTCATCAGTAAGTCTTTTAAGTCTAGTTTGCTTTCAGCAAGCAAAATTGAATCATCTGCACATTGCAGGTTGTTAATGAGTCTTCTGCCAATCCCGATGCCATGTGCCTCTTCAAATACTATGGCTTCTAGGATTTTTTGCACAGCATACAGATTGAATAAGTATGTTGAGAGACTATAACCTTGGCACATACCTTTCTTGATTTTAAATCATCTAGTGTCCCCTTGTTCTGTTCAAATGACTGACTGCCTCTTGGTTTTTATCCAGGTTCCTCATGAGCACAATTCAGTGTTCTGGAATACCCATTATTCGCAATGTTATTCATACCTTGTCATAATCCACACAGTCAAAAACCTTTGCATAGTCAATAGAACACAAGTAAACATCTTTCTGGTATTTTCTGCTTTCAGTCAAGATCCATCTAATGTCAGCAATGATATTCCTCCTTCTACATCCTTGTCTGAACCCAGCTTAAACCTTTGACAGTTCCCTGTCAGTGTACTGTTGCAGCCATTTTTTTTTTTTGAAATATCTTTACCAAAATTTGCTTGTATGTGATATTAATGATATTGTCTGATGATTTCTGTATTCTATTGGGTCACATCTCTTTGGAATGGGCATAAGTATGGATCTCTTCCAATCAGTGGGCCAGGTAGCTGTCTTCCAAATTTCTTGGCATAGATGAGTGAATGGGCACAAGTATGGATCTCTTCCAATCAGTGGGCCAGGTAGCTGTCTTCCAAATTTCTTGGCATAGATGAGTGAGTGCCTCCAATGCTGCATCAATTTGTTGAAAGATTAAATTTGTATTCCATCAGTTCCTGGAGCCTTCTTTTTTGTCAGTGCCTTCAGGGTACCTTGGACTTCTTCCTTCAGTACCATTAACTCTTGATCATATGCTCCCTCTTGAAATGGTTGACCATCGATCATTTCTTTTTGGTACAGTGACTCTGTGTATAACTTTCATCTTCTTTTGATGCTTTCTGCATCTGCCAGTATTTTGCCCATCAAATTGTTAGGTGCCATCAAGTCCTTCTAACTCATAGCTCCCCTAAGTACAGCTAAATGGAACACCATTCGCACAATCGTTGTCGTGTTTGAGCCCGTTGCTGGTGCCACTGTGTCAGTATATCTCATTGAGGGGCTCTCTCTTTTTCATTGACTCTCCACTTTAACAAACATGATGTCCTTCTCCAAGGAATGACCCTTCTTGACAACATATCCAAAGTACTAGAGAAGAAGTCTTGTCATTGTCACTTCCAAGAGACAATCCGGCCAGACGTCTTCCAAAACAGACCTGTTCATTCTTCTGGAAGTCTATGCTGTCTGCAGCATTCTTTCACTAAGACCATCATTCCAATGCATTGATTCTTCTCATCTTACTTATTCGTTCTCCCATTTTTGTATACATATGAGGCAACTGAAAACACCATGACTTGGGTCAGGTGCACCCAAGTCCTCAAAGTAGCATCTTTGCTCTTTAACACTTTCAAGAGGTCTTTTGCAGCAGATTTGCCTAATGCAATATGTCATTTGATTTCTTGACTGTGACTTCCATGGAAGTTGACTTTGGATCCAAGTAAAATGAAATATATGTATATTTATGTATGTTTGTGCATATACGCACACATGAGCTTTTAAGTTTTTTCTTTAGGTGTCAGAGAAGTACATTTGTTTACTTCTTTGTAGGTATCCATACATTCTATTGTTTAGATGACGTTTTAGAGAAAATTGAAGAGCGGAGGAAGAAGAATGCTATCAGCACAGTCAGCACAAATGGTATTGATTTAATATACTGCAATTACGAAGTGCTCTGTCTACCTTAAGGTCTCTCCACGGCACTGGCAGTGTAAGGATTTGGAACTTTTAAGATGTAGGTACACAGGGTGTCTCTGTAATTTTATGTCTGAATAGAACAGCTACTTCCTTTAAGTAACTTGGCCTCTAGTGAACATTTAACTCCTGTAACAATCCTCAGTTCTTGTCTGGAACCATAACGGAAATTTTAAGGGTTTGCATACTATGGGAAAAAGAGCCTGGGACTAGTGAAGGAATTGCAAAGAATCTAAAACTAAGGTGTAATCCAACAAAAGTAGTATAATGTAGCCATGAAGTATAAGGGTCCTGGAGCCAAGCCGAAACCAGTAAACATGTTGCTATCCAGTGGGCTCCAGCTCATGGCAACTCCATGTATGTCAGCACAGAACTGCTTCTTGGGGTTTTTAGTGGCTGATTTTCAGAAACAGACTGGCAGGCTTTTCTTCTGAGGCTTCTCTGGAAGAAGCATCCAACTGCTTACCCATTTGCACCATTCAGAGACTCCAGTCTCAAACTCAGAGGACACCAAACTGTTCTCCATTACATTTGTTATCTTCAGTAAACGGTCACAGCTACCTGGAGCAATGGTGAGAAAAGTATTAGCTCACATGGGAATTTTGTAAAAAACAAAGCAAGCAAACAACCAGCATCTATGAGAGGAGAAAGAGGCTGCCCGAGTGTTGTGTAGCTCCCACTGCAAAATTCCAAAGAGAAAGATTACGAAGTCGTCTCATCAGGGCACATCGCTAAAATGGTCATTACCCCGGACCACAGAGTGTTTCCATTGCATGCAGAGGCTGGGAGTCCATCTGGGACTCATTTTTGTTCTGGTCGTGCACACATTATCTCAAACTAGTGACAGGAGGATCATGTTTACATCAACATGAAGAACATATGCTTCTAGAGTTCAGCCCAGTGTGTAATTATGAAATAAATACTTGTGTGCATTTATTTCCCCTCCACCAGACAAAATGTTTACAAAATTGTTTTCTTCTGTTCAGGAAATTTCCCAGGAAAGAAAGCTTGGTTAAAGAAATCTTTCTGAATTTTTATAAGGAAGATTTCAAAGCAGGGTACATTTTCTCCCTTTTCAGAACTTTTTAAACACACTTCTCGCTCATTGGTTTGTACAGATGCACTTAGAATACATGAGATTTCCTTGTGAAGAGAAGAGACAGTGGTGGGAAGTGGCCAATAAGAGCAGAACTGATTTGCAGCTGTGACAGAAGGATTTTGAAATGCTGAGAAACAGCTGAACAACCCAAACAAGCAAAGACAGGATTTGTTCTCACTGCAGAATCAAATTAGGTCAGAGGTGGCTAACAGTCCTTTTTAAGCTCCCTTGGGACTCTAGCTCAATGCCCGTTCTACTTTCACTTTCAGGTGCCCCAACTAACTCTGCTGACACCAAGGACGAGCATGTCAGCAGTCAGAGCAAGTTGTGGGCAGAGACAAGGCTAAGGATTTGAACTGGCCCTGTGTTGGGACCAAGAGGATGAAGTTGTTGAGATGTGCCGGATTACTCACGTGGGCTTCAGATGTTGGCTGCCTCTTGTTGCTGTCAGATCACTTCTGACTCATGATTGAAGAACAGAACTGCTCCTCGTGGACTTTCAGAAGCAGATCACCATCCCTGTCTTCCCAGGGGCTTCTGAGTGGATTTGAACTATCAACCTTCTGGCTAGTAAAGTTCAAGAGATTAACCATTTGTTCCTCTTTAAACATAATGATTCTGTATCAGAGACAGTTTTCTTTTGGGGTGAAATAAAACACCAGTCTCCATCTTTGAAGTCTTGCTCGATTCAGACAGAGTCCTGATTGACTTTGCTATTATTCTGTTTTGCTTTTTACCTTATATTTGTTTTTCATCCAAATCCTTTTCTCTTTCCTTTTCCCTATCATCTTCTTAAAACAAAAAATCAAGGCAAGATTTTCTATGGAATGTCTACATAATTGGTGTTTCCAAACGCTAAGAGGAAAATGAAAGGTAAATACAACACAAATGTGGCACACTCCATTTGACCCTTTGTTGTTAGGTGCCATTGAGTTGGTACTCATGGAAACCTGTGCACAACAAAACAAAACCTCAACCCAGTCCTGCGTCTACCTTACACTCATTGCTGTGTTTGAGCCCATCGCTGTTGCCACTGTGCCAACCCACCTCATTGGAGCTCTTCCTCTTGTCCTCCGACCTCCACTTTACCAAACATGATATCCTTCTCCAGTGACTGGTCCCTCCTGATGATATAAGTCTAAAGTATGAAAGACAAAGTCTGGCCAAGGAGCACTGTGGCTGCACTTCTTCCAACGCAGATCTGTTTGTTCTTTTGGCAGCCCATGGTACTTTAATATTCTCTTCCAACATTATAACTCAAATACATCAGTTCTACAATCTTCCTTATTCACTTCTTTATTTGACCTTTAATGCATCTAAATTCTACATCCTTCATCCAGGTTCAGTTGATTGAAGGATTAGGTTTGTTTATTATCACCTCTGTACTCTTTTCTACCTCCCTACATTGTTGCTTCTCATTGTTTCTAAAATGTTGGAATTCAGCCTCCCTCCCTTCCCTCCACTGTCCCCACCTTAGGACTGGAATCCCAGGTGGTGTAATGTTAACTGTTCTCAGTTGCTGACTGAAAAGTTGGTAATTTGCATCTGCCTTGAGGACTCCTATAGGAGCTCTGGTAGCATAGTGATTACAAGACGGGCTTCTAACCTCAAGGTCAGCAGTTCGAAACTACCAGAGGTTCCGCAGAAGAGAGATGAGGCTTTCTGCTCCTGTAAAGATTTACAGCCTCAGAAACCGTATGCAGGGTCGCTATGAGTCGGAACCGACTCCATGGCACATAACCACCACCAGAGGATTCCTGGTGTGGTTCTGTAGGATCAGGACTGGACTTGAACCACAAGGTCGGCAGTTCAAAGCCACCAGATGCTCCTCAGAAACCCTATACAGGGCCCTATGAGTTGGAACTGACTCAACAACACATAACAACAATAAGAGTTGTGTTGGGAGAAAGACCTGGAGATCTACTGAAAGATCAGTCCTTGAAAACCTTATGGAGCACAGTTCTGTTCTGACACACATGGGGGCACCATGAATGGAATCTACTATGAGTGGAATCTACTTATGACTAATCAATCCACTGAAAACTGT
>NW_006408583.1:12602578-12605468 GCF_000296735.1 Chrysochloris asiatica
AAACTGTATGGAGCTAACACAGGGCACCATGAATGGAATCTACTATGAGTGGAATCTACTTATGACTAATCAATCCACTGAAAACTGTATGGAGCACAGTTCTACTCTGACACACATGGGGACACACATGGGGTTGCCATGAGTTGGAATCATTGGAATCATTATGTGCCAAGTTTTTTGTTTTATTTTTAGGTTCATTACAAGTAATGACAACAACAACAAAGCCCAAGTAACAGTAGATGAAGTGAAAGATGCTTAATTTCTTTGCCATGCAAAATTCTGGAAGAATGTGCTAGAATGGTGGCCCAGAAACTCAGAATCCTGCTAGTTCACAGTTCTTTCACAATTATAGGGTGGTCCTGTTTCTTGCATGCAAGGCAGAATCCTGAGTCTGGGCCACAGGATGGAGGGAAGTCAAAGAAAAAGGGACAAGAGGCTGTTGCTGTTTTGTGCCACTGAGTCAGTCCTGACTCATAGCAACCCTGTATAGAGTTTCTGAGAGCAGCTGGTGGGTTTGAACCCCAATCTTGTGGCTAGCAGTACAGTGCTTATTCCTGAAGTGGCACAGTTGCCTCCGAAAAAAGGTTTCTCAAAGCTGCTACCTGACAGCTCTTCATAAATTCCACTGGTCAGAATCTGGTCATGTAGCACAGACAACTGCAAGACGCTGCAAATGAAGTCTTGATTCCAGGTGACTTTGTACCCAACCACAGGCTCTATTTCTGGAGAAGATGAGGGTTGAGATGTGGGACAAATATGAGGGCTTTGAAAAATTAATGGAAAAACTTTATTATCTTTTAATTAAAAATTTCCATAAACTTTCTGAAGCCCTTGTGTAAACATCCCGGCCACAGCTGGCTATTGGAAGAGAACTGCTAAATCAACAAAAGAGAAAGGAAGGAAACATTTACTCTATGTTTGCACAGATCTGTCTGAGAGGAGCTTGGTTGGTATCCTATCTACATGGGTAGCATGAAACAAACATGTTGGCTGATTTGTTCCAGTTTTGGTCCACATTGCCTTTCTTGTCAATGCAGCACTAAACCAAAGCATTAAAACCATTAAGATCTGTGAAATATGGAGAAGTCTTAAGATAGCTGGCCATTTGATTGACCTACATATACTTTATACCTGGGTCTAACAGTTTGGAGCTATGATGTAAAAGGTAGGTGAGGGATAGGGTTGCTTTAGAGACAGGCTTGACCAGTAATTCACAACATATCCAAAGATCAGGGACTTGACTGGATCAAAGCCCTTGTTTTACTTGCCATAATATAATCTAAGACATCCCCGGAGTTTCAAAGAAAATTTGTTTCAGCTGTTGGCTGAGTGGGTGGCAGGAGCTGAGAATTCCAGAACCACATGCAAGTACCTACCTTTGCCAAGGACTGCTCTCGGGGTGTCTCACACACTCTGCTGATAACCTGGTGTAAGGAGTCTCTGTGTGGTGCAAAGGCTTAAACACTTGGCTGCCAACTGAAAGGTTGGAGGTTGGCACCCACCCAGAGGTGCCTTGGAAGAAACACCTGGTGATTTACTCCTAGAAAATCAGTCCTGTGGAGCACAGATGTCCTCTGACACTCGGGTTCATCATGAGCAAGAGCTGACTGGACAGCACTGTTTTCCTTTCGTTTCTTTTTTTATTTGGTGAAATCCAGTGGGTGCCTCTGCATTTTGCTGTGTTCCTTGCTCCCTTTAGGATTAACAGTCTTCCCACTAGGTGGGTGGGCACACTTCAGAAAAAAGATGTCTCTTCTTTTTGAGTCTTGGTGGGCTGACACTAAGGAAATCATTATGTTGACTGATGGTTTCCTTGACCTTATTTCCAGTGAAGTAACAAAATTCCATAATAGCACATGTCTTTTGAGATGGGCTTTTGTCAGAGGACATGCCTGTAATTAATTCAAATATTTTTCATCCATAAAACACTTTTTCTCATAAAAATATTTATTTTCAATTTCCTTAAAAGTGTACTTTAAAAAAAAATGTTTTATTGTGAATTATGTGATAGTTTACATGAGAGAACATTAGCTTTACATTCATCCTATCGTATATTGTTTCATTGCCATGGTTACAGCCCCCTACATGCATCATCAACCAACCAAAGGATATACCCGGCAAGCCTGCACCCCCCGGTCATCAACACACAGCCCCTCTCCCTCTCTGGGTATAAAGTCCCTAACCGCTCTATCTCTCCATGTCATCGTCTCTGCCTCCATCTCTGGCGAGAGTGCGTCTCTGGGTAGGGTCCTGCTCTCCGCTCTTCTCCCTTGATGGTCCCAGGGACCTCCGTTCCTGGACTGTAAAGTCAATCACTCCCTTCCTTTTGCTACAAAATGTCTACCTTTGCATTTCCAACCCTCACAATCAGTCCTGATAACAATTATTCACTATTGTATCACAAGAGACCTATGCGCATCTCCTTTCATCAGCCCCACCCAGACAGATTGGCTACTACTCAGTGGAGAGTCTACCTTCCTCCAGGCCCTCTGGATCTAGGCTCTCTCTTGAAAGCTTGTAAACCAGTCACTCCTTGCGTTTGTATCCAACCCCACCCCCACTATTTTGGGTAGCCAATGTCCAAGTTGCCCATCACTGTCTACTCTGTGTATGGAGGGGATGGGACTGATCCTCGCTGTAAAGATTTGTTCCCTCTTTTGAGCTACTGCATCCATAGGTGTAGGTCAAGTTCATCAAATCGTATCAGATTAGTATTTTTTTCCTTATCTTTCTTTTTCTAGTTGAGCTTTGATCATCCAGTCATTGAAGCCAGGTCAAATGGGTATTATCTGCGAGTGTGGGTGTTCTTATGCATATGCCCTCTCTTCTTATCAGCTGGATGCTTCACTCACCACTCTAGTCCTCTGTGGCTATGTCACTGACTCTGGAC
>NW_006408583.1:12612913-12632355 GCF_000296735.1 Chrysochloris asiatica
TTCTCAGTGTAAAGAAAACAAATATCATCATCAATGGACCAATAAACAACATTCTTATCACCAGAGAAAGATTGAAGTTGTCACAGACTTCATTCTTCTTGGATCAACTATCAACACTCACGGTAGTAGCAGTCAAGAAATCAAACAACGGATTGCATTAGGCAAATCTGCTGCACAAGACCATTTTAAAGTGTTGAAGAGCAAAGACGTCAGCTTGAGGACTAAGGTGCTCCTGACCCAAGCCATGGTATTTCAGTAACCTCATATACATGCTAAAGGTGGATAGTAAATAAGGAAGATCGTAGCAGAATTGATGCTTTTGAGTTATGGTGTTGGAGGAGAATATTGAAAGTGCCATGGGCTGCACAAAGAACCACAGATCTGTGTTTGAAGAAGTGCAGCCACAGTGCTATATACCAAGTAGGGATCATACAGTATTTCTATTTCCAACTTTCTGAGGAAGCACCATACTGTTTTCCAGAGTGGTTGGACCATTTTGCAATCCCACCAGCAATGCAGGAGGGTCCCAGTCTCTCCACATCCTTCCTCACCAGCGTTTATTATCCTCTGCATTTTTGAACTTTGCTGTGATTGCTGTTGTGAGATGAATATCTCATTGTTGTTTTGTATATTTTTTTCTTTAAGATAAAAATAGTTTTTATTTTTGATGCATTATATTTGTCAGTCATTTACATCTTTTTAAAAAAATTGTGGTAAAACATGTTATTGGTGTTGTTAAGTGCCTTGTGGCTCAAACTGGCCTTGCGGTCCAACGCATTATACTGCAGCGCCACACCAGAACGCCATAAAAGTGGCCACTTTAGCCATCTTTACTGTACAATTCAGTGGCATTAACTACATTCACAATGTTGTATAACCATCATCACTATCTATCACCAAAACTTTTTCATTTCCCTGATAGAAACTTATTCTCCACTTTAGCCCCTGCTAACCTCCAATCTACTTTTTCTTTTTTAAAGCTATTATTTATTTATTTATAAACCTTTTATTGTGAATTCGGTGAAGGTTTGCAGGCAAGATCATCAGTTTTACATTCAACACATCCTACACTTTGTTTCATCTCAAAGATTGCAATTCCCTCCACATAACAATAGTCATCCTGCTTCCTCCCTGGGATTCCTATTTCCATTTCACCCACCTTCTCGTCTCTTCTCAACTTTGTCCTTTGGAAACTGTTGCCATTTGATTTTGAATGACTGACCACCATTCCATGGTGAGCATGCCTGACTGGTATTGGCTGTCCCCTCTATACCTACCTACTGCTTGAAAATGAGCCATGAGGATGAGTTCCTTTCCAGACCTGGAGGGTGGTCATGGATCATAGTCTCAGGTTCCTCCAGTCTCTTTCTGGCCTGTGTGCTGGGTCATTTTTATTTGTTTATTTATTTATTTAGTAATTTCAAGTTTTGTTTCATATTTTCCCCACTTTATACAGGACCTTCTGATATGATCCCTTTCAGAGCAGTTGGTGGTGGTAGCCTTGTACCATCCAGTTCTTCTGGTCTTAGAGTTGTGGAGTCTGATGTTCACTGTTCCATTAGTTCACTAGACTAACTGATTCCAAGTCTCTTCGGTTCTCATCACTCTTCTTTCTTCTGCACATGGAGACACCAATACCTGCACCTCAGATGTCTGCACAAGGGCTTTTAACATCACAGGTGCTACTCACCAGTAGGATGTAGAACATTGCCTTTGTGGATTATGTCATGCCAATTGACCATGGTGTCCCCTGAGACTATGGCTCCAAGCACCCAGAACCACCTACTCACTGACGCTGTTAATATTTATGGGAGTAGAAAGCCTCATCTTTCTTCATCATAGAGGCTGGTGTGTTTGAACTGCTGACCTTGTGGTTTGTAGTCCACTGCTTATCCTACAGAATTCTTTTCTTTAAAGATATTAATATTTCTGCTCATGAGGGAGGGCCAGGCTAGCGATATAAATTTGGGACTCATCAGCATAAAAATGTTATTTACAACCAAGGAATGAGAGCAATAAGGTATTAGGGTAGATACCAAACAGGTCCAAGGATTGCATGATGTACCCCATTATTAAAAAGTCAGAGTTGAGGATGAGCCAGTAGTGTAGACAAGGAAGGAGTGTCTAGTGAGAGAACAGCCACTTCCAAGTGGTTTGTTTCAGCTGTTGGCCAAGTGGATGGCAGAAGAGAATTCCAGAAACCATACAACTGTGTGTGTCTGTGTTGATTTTAAATCTGAGATTTTAAGTTTCAGAGAGCGATGTTAGGTCCCCTGTCTCCCAGTTTGTGGGGGAACCTACCTACCTTGTTGCCTTTCCTCCCCCTGTATGTCCTACTTTGGGAGTAGTCTTATGTCTTAAATGCCAGATATGAATGAATAAAAGGTTTTATTTTGTTGTAAAAGTTCAGCAATCAGATTTGCAAATAAGAGCAACAAATGCAGCCTGAATGTGGATAGTATGGTCAGTGAGAGTCTGGATAGATTTATTTTGGGACTGATAATTCTAAGAAACAACCCCCCCTCTCCAAAGAGCTACACCCTTCAGGGGTCAGATGACACTTACCTGGCACTGACTCAGAACTGAAAGGTTTGGAACAGGATGAAGGATTAGGTCTTCTCTTAATATGTAAGATGTGATAATAGAGGTATTGTTGTCCATATTCTCTGACAAACATTTATTTCGGTATCTCTTGGTTATATACAGACATTTATAGAAATCAATTAAAATCTTTTGTATGGGTGTAGTATGTAGTAAAGCATGGGTTCACTTAGCCATTCTCGGATTTAAGGATTTATTTCAATACATATTCAATGTGGACAAGATCCTTGCAGTCCTTATAGGGCAGAGATGTAACCATGAAATTATAAGTCGTCAAAGCAGAAACATTTGTGCAAATTGCTGTTGTTGTTGTTGTTGTTGCTAAGTGCCGTGGAGTCAACTCACAGCGACCCTGTACAGGGTTTCCGAGGAGCGCCTCGTGAGCTTGAACCTCTGATCCTGAGGTTCAAACTGACCTTGAGGTTGAGTGCTTATCCCACAGCACCACACCAGGGCTCCTGCAAATTAGGTACATTGTAGTGTTAACTGTTGTTGTCCTTAAGCTCTAGTGAAGTGAATTGGTTCTGATTCATAGTGACCCTGTATAGGGTTTCCAAGGAGCAGCTGGTGGGTTTGAACTGCCGACCTTGTGGTTTGAAATCCAGTGCTAATCCTACTGTGCCACACCAGGAGTTCATAATGTAATTAACAATGTAGGTAGCATAAAAGAACTCTACTGATTCTGTGGTTAATATTTTGGCTGCTAACTGAATAGTTAAATAGCTCGAACCCACTAGCCACTCTATAAGGGGAAATTGTGGCATTCAGCATCTGCTACAATTAGAGCCTTGGAAACCCTGTGAAGCATTTCTACTGTGTCTTTCAGTGTCACTCTGGGTAAGGATGGACTTGATAGTAGTGGGTAGTTCGTGTCAGTATCTGTGTCATTCATTGTTTCTGCAGTCTTATGTCACTCCATGCGTGTAGAGTTCCTTTGACACATAACGGGAGTCCTGCTGTCACAGTGCTTACTGCGCTCTGCTGCTGACCACAAGGTTGGCTATTTGAAATGACTAGCTGCTCCAAGGGAGAAAGGTATGACCGTCTGCTTTGTAAGAGTTGATAGCCTTGGAAACGCCATGAAGCAGTCCTACTGTCTTTACAGGGTCACTAAGGAGTCAGAGGAGACCTGGTGTGGCTCTGTGGGATAAAGCACTGGACCAGAAGGTTGGCTTGAACCACAAGGTCGGAGGTTCAAACTCACCAGCTGCTCCTCGGAAACCATATACAGGGTCACTATGAGTTGGAACTGACTCAACGGCACTTAACCACAACAAATGAGGTGGAAGAGTTGAAGAAAAAGAGAAAGACCCCAGTGAGATAGACTGGCACAGTGGCAGCAGTCATGGGCTCAAGTGTAGCACAGGTTGTGAGGTTGGCATAGGACCGGGCAGTGTTTTGTTCTGTTGTGTGTATGGTTGTTATGAGTCGATACCAGCTCGATGGCACCTAACAACGAGTTGAAATCAACTCTGTGGCAATGAATAATGGGGTTTACATAGAGACAAAAACCTGAATGTGCCCTTGGGAAAAATATGTTTGCGTGTATTCTAATTTTCATTCAGAATTTTCTTTATTGTGGTAAAAAATATATATATAACAAAATACTTGCCATTTCAACATTTTTTTACATGTACAATTTAGTGACATCAATTACGTTCATGTACCACCATCACCACAACCCATTTCCAAACTTTTCTGTCACCTTTAACTGAAACCCAGCATCCCTAAGTCCAGTGTCTTCATTGCCCAGCCAAGTCAGAGCTGTGCCCATACAACAGATTGTTAAGCCCTTTTCCTATTTGGCTAGTATTGATTTAGCATTAGTTATGTTTTCGAACAACATACAAGGAATCCTGTTGAACACACAGTAGGCTGGATCTTCATTTAACAACTGAAACAGAGGCAGAGTTGGACCGCTCGCTCAGAACCAAGAGGAGCAAACATGATCTTTTTGTAAGGAGCAGGCTGTCTGTCTCCGCTGGGACCACACAGATGACATGCCAACAGGGGCAGATCGAGTCCGGAAGCTGAGCTACAAGCAGAGTAATGAAATGGCTGCTCAGGCTTTCAGATGTGCTTGGAGGTCAAGTTCGTTTATTTGTTTTTAATTTAGCTGAAATTATAGACTGGTTGAAAGATTCCTTTGTCGGTAGCAGTCTTTTGAATAGCCGCACAAACCTTTTGGTCTCTCTCTCTCTCTCTTCTTTCCTCCAACTCCTTTTCCCATTTGCAGGATTAGAAAAGCACTTGGGAGGCACATTCATCTTGCCGGTGTTGTCAGGAGTGATCAGCGAGTTTTATTAAAAGCTTGGGCCTTGCCTGAAAGACCTCCTTGTCCGAGATTAAATGAAAGGGGCATGCTGAGACCCCAGGGCACACGGTCGGAACCCCTGGCCCGGCCCCGTGGACTCTGAGCTGACCCCCTGGACGAACACAGACACCTCCTTTGTATCCAGAATCTGGCCAGTGGATGACTAAGCTGCCCCCTGTCAGCATGACCTCTCAAGGATGGGCTGGGCCCAATGTCCTCTTGCTCCTTCTGCTGCTGCCGCTCCTGAGAATGACCAGCCCCACCTTTGTCAGCGTGAACCTGGGAGTGGCGGTGATGAAGGGCCGCTCTGCCTTCCTGTCTGAGGACAACCTGAAGTTTGCTGTCCCCAAAGAGAAAGATGCGTGCAAACTGGAAGTGGTGATGAATGAACCGATCACCCAGAGGGTTGGGACGCTCACGCCCCAGGTAGGTAACATCCAGAATGTCCTGCTCTGTCGGCTCTGTGGATGCCGGTGTGAGGATGCCGGTGTGTGGATGCCGGTGTGAGGATGCCGGTGTGTGGATGCCAGTGTGAGGATAGGGTGGGGTGGGAAGGCAACCATTCTTGCCTCAAGCAATCAAAAGTCAATGTCGTATTCCTTGCATCTGAGTGGGCCCGCCTGACTAACAGGACACTGCGGCCAGCCAGCCAAGGCTAACCTTGAGAACAGCTGGCCAAAGTTAATCTTGAGAAGTAACTGTCCCAGCTGATGTACCCCTAAATCCCACCTGACAGCTTATGCATACATCATACCCTTGGTTTGTACAAGATAATGTCAGACTGCCTATGTATAAATACTCTTTGAAAAACTGGGTTGGGGCTGCAGTTTTTCCCGCTTTTAGGGAGGCTGTAGTTACTGGCCAGCTAATAAAGGCTTCCTTGCTGATCCTGAAAAAAAAAAAAGTCAGTGTCGTAAGATAGATGCTCCCAGTTGAAATGGTGGGGCTGCAAGAAGCCGGCAGAATATTGCACGGTTTTTCAATGTGAGGTAAATCTTGAATGTTCTTTGGCTGACTGTGGACTACAACCCTGTAACCAACAGGATTTCTACACTAACAACTGAAGGAGGGGCAGATTCAAAATAATGTTAATGCATGTATGGAGTCCTGGTGTGGCGCTGTGGGTTAATGTGCCAGACTGCAAAGCTGTTTGAACTGCAAGGTCTGCGATTCAAGCTCACCAGCTGCTCCTTGAAAACCCTATACAGGGTCGCTATGGGTCAGAACCAACAACAACAACAAATATATTTTCTAAAATACTAGCTGCAATCTGATTTCTCCTCTTTTATTGAAGAGAAGTCTTAGGAATACTATCAGCTACTTGGATTTATGGAACTGTTAATTATCAAGGAAAAAGCCAAATATGGGAGAATTACAAATCTCTTATTTTTGTTTCCTGTGAGAAACTTAAGGAGTCATAGTGGTGCAGTGGTTAAGCACCCATCTGCTAACCAGGTTGGAGGTTGGAGCCCACCAGTGGCTCTGAGGGAGAAAAGATCAGGTGATCTGCCCCCATATAGATTTCAGCCTAAGAAAGCCTCCAGGACAGTTGTACCCTATCTCATGGGGCCATAATGAGTCAGAATCGATTGGATGGCACTTAACAACAATAACATGAGAAGCTTAAAAAAGGGAGAACAAGTTAGGGGCTGCTGTTTCAAGTGTTGGAGTGGGCAGTCGTTTCTATGGTGTGATGTGGACAAACTTCATAGGACCCTGCCCCAAACTATCTCACCCACTTCAGTTCGTGTGCCTGGATGATAAAACACCAAGATTTCCCAGCATTTTAAAGATGCAATTTTTAACCTCAGATGGGCACAGTAAGTCTTCATCTATTGAGGTTAGAGAAGTTAGTAAAGAGATATGGATATAATTCACTTTAAATATGCCAGGTTCTTAAAAAATATCCGTGTAATTTTTTGGGCATTAATCAGCACCTTCAGACATTGGTATTTAAGGGCATCTGTGCTCAGTCCTTTTGTAGGGAAGAGATTTACCTTCGATTTCATTGGGTTTTGAAAGTCTGCATCACTGTGTATTAAATTTGCTTAAAGTAGAAGTTTACTCCTATGTACAATCTAGAACTGCTTCTGCTTTCATTGCTGCTATTACCGTGGTTTAAATCTGCTCTTTAATTTAAATACTCGTGAAAACATATAACACTAAATGCTGCTGCACCATTTTGGGAAAAATATACACCACTCCATTTGCCGAACTGTGAATAGAATTTCCTCTAAATTTGACTAAAGAAACCTCTTTCACGAGGTTATTAAAAAATGGTTCTAGATGTCACAGAGCTGGAACAGACACCTAGATGGATGCCAGCTCAAAATGACATCAGGAGACATTCAGTTTATTTCACTAGGGGTCCTGGTGTAGTGCTGTAGGATCAGCACTGGAATGCAAACCTCAAGGTCAGCAGTTCAAACCTACCAGCTGCTCCTTGGAACCCCTATACAGAATCACTATGAGTAGGAATGGACTCAACTGCACTTAATAAGAATAACAACACTAGAGGCTATAGTCCAATCCCAGAAAACATCAAAATTCTATGTGTGTCTATGGGTGGGAGACTCCCACCTTAGGAGTATTACAGATGTGATAACAACCCAATGTCTGCCCCAGTCTACTGCTGAATTTCTTTTGTCAGGAGATTTTGATAGGCATCAAAGAATGCTAGAGGGATACAATGATAGCTCTAGGTTTAAAAGCGCTATAGTCCTAATTTTTTGGCATTTTTAGCATTGTCCCACTTTCTCCTAACATAATTTGCACTCTGAAAGGTGCTTGATTGGCACCTGCCAATCAGGGATAGAACTGGGATAGCTCCCACCAGGAACCTAGATGTGCTAAATGAGGTCGATGTTAAGTGCTGTTGAGTGGGTTCTGACTCATAGCGACCCTGTATAGGGTTTCTGAGGAGTGGCTGCTGAGTTTGAATTACCCACCTTGTGGTTCAAATCAACCTTGCAGTCAAGCGCTTATCCTGCAGTGCCAGACCAGGACTCCAAATGAGGTAGATAGTGGTACAAATAAGATTGGGGGTGGGGGCAGTGTGCTGTGGAGTCAGTTCCGACTCATAGCGACACTGTACAGGGTTTCTGAGGCTGTAAATCTTTATGGGAGCAGAAATTCTCATCTTTCTCCCATGGAACAGCTGGTAGTTTCAAACTGCTGACTTTGAGGTTAGCAGCCCAACTCGTAACCATTACGCTACCAGAGCTCTTTACAAATAAGATAAGCAGCAAGCAATGAAGGTCCAGCCTGAGATCACAGTCAAAAGCAAAGTGCAAACCCTTGGAGAGGAAGAAATTTAGTACTCTAATCCTTAAACAATGATAAAGCCAAGACCAAGGGCTGCAAAGATATATGTGTGTGTTTTATAAACACTGATGAACTAATAACTGAGTGCCCCTTCCACAGATATATTTTAAACCGTGGGTGGAGAACCTTTTTTCTGCCAAGAGCCGTTTGGATATTTATAACATCATACACGGGCCATACAAAATTATCAACTTAAAATATAACCTGCTATATTTGGTCAAACATTTAATTCACCTGTAATGTGATGGCTGGAACTGTGGTTGCCTTGGCAGGGCCAGACTAAATTATTTCATGGGCCTTACACAGCGCACGGGCTAGATGCTCCCCACCCCTGTTTTAAACAGATAAGCTTTTATTTAGAAGTGACACTCAGCTATATTTGGGGGAGACGAGATGCAGACCTCCGTAGGAAGCACTGAGGCTGTGGTCTAACAGTCTTTCACTCATGGTTGCAAGAATTGTTGTTGGTAGTGTTGTGCCATGGAGTTTGGTTCCGACTCAGTGACCTTGTATGGGGTTTCCAAGGCTGTAAATCTTTACAGGTGCAGAAAGCCTCATCTTTCTCCGGAAGAATAGCTGGTAGATTCTAACTATTGACCTTCCGGTTAGCAGCCAGCATAGTGGATTACGAGCTACCAGGGCACCTTCCAAGCATTGATACCCCTCTGAAAAAAAACACAAAGCCAGGTCAGTCACCAGAGTCCCTCTTCCTAGAAGACAATTGGGAAGAGGACTTGTTGGTGGTGCAATCAGTTAAGCACTCAGCTACTAACCAAAAGATTGGGGGTTGGAGCCCACCAAAAGTTGTCTCAGAAGACAGACATGCCCACCAATTTGCATCCACAAAATCACAGCATTGAAAACCCTACTGAGCAGTTCTCGGTGTACATGACATGACATCTCCATGAGTCTGAGTCACCTCAACAGCAAGGACCGTCCCCCCTAATCCCATTACTCACTCCAGTCTCTAAGTGGGCCCCACTCTCTACTCCAAGTGCATGCATCTTCTCAACATACACAGAGTATGTCTCCATTTTATATCTACATTGTCTCCGTTTTATATCTACAGTGCTGTTTCCATGGTCCTTATCCTTTGGCCTATTCTGAGGCACTGGAGAGCAAAACTGAATTTGAGTGACAAGATTTGGTTAAAACCATCATTGGATACAAAGGTCAAGGATTGGAAAAGACTTCTAAGTCATGTCCATTTCAAACTTCCTGAATTTAAGGCAAAGATTAGTTACTAGAAAGACAATGTAGAGCAGAAACATCGCAATGCTTGGCTGACTTAGATCAGTCTTGACGGCTAAGAATGGGGCAAGGCCTTCAGTGGCTCCAACTAACCCCTGGCCATGCTGTTGCTCATTAAAGAAAGCAAGACTTGTGTTCTAAACACTCAGTGTATGTATTTCCGAAGGTAAATCTGGTGGGGTTATAAATAGAAAGTAATTTTATCTTCTAAAATTTATTTGGTAGCGAAGGAGTCAATTAAAACGTGGCATTTCAGCACCTTTTTGTCAACTGTTAGAACTTTGTACTGCAGTTATTGTTAAGTGTTGTCGAGTCAGTTCCGACTCATAGTGACCCTGTAGAGGGTTTTTGAGGAGTAGTATATACTCATACATTAGGAACACTTTGTTTGTTGAACTTCCAGGAGATTGTTACTGTTGGTTTCTTTATTCTAATAATTTCAACAAAAACACGATCCCAGTTAAGTCATCTTGTTGGTGTATTTTGTTTTGTTTTTGGAATTTGCACTTGTTTTTAATCCAGGCTGGTTTAGCTTTCCCCAGGCATTCATTTCTTATGGAGTTTTTGAAATTGAACATAGCCAAATGTGTATGCACGCATACAAAGGCCAAACATTATTCTTTAATAGAGCTTAATAGTAAGTTGAAAGCAAGCCTTATGTGAACCCATTTCTTGTGAGACGATTGTATTAACAACACCCTGCTGTGTAATGAACAGTTTCATGTGTTTGCACAGAAAATGTTTTGTTTAACATCTGTTCAATTAGTGTTTTCATTTCATTACTGAAGTTTGTCTTAGGACCAACAGGTTCATTTTCCTATTGGATATTTGGAAAGGCATTTCAATTGGGGCATGCCAGTACCTTCTGCTTAGATATCCCTCTTTATGTATTTAAAAAGGCTAGGCCAAGGGAAACACGGTTTGCTCATGCTTCAGCGATAGGACTCCCTCACACCCGATTCAAAGCAAGAAATTTCCTGAGCGGAGAAACATCCAGTTTAGCACCAAGCTTGCTCTTTTAAGTAGGAAATACAGCAGTGCGAAAATATCTCTAGTTTGAACCAGTTAACTGTCATTAAAGTGACTAATGAGTTAGGAATGTGTGACAATTTAATTATAAATTGTAATTGAAAAGCAGTTGAAGTGGAAAAAAACAAAGCTAGACAGTAATTAGAAAAGGATTTAGCTCTCCTTTGTTTTAGTTAGTAAATTTATGGACAATTATGGTTGTCGCCTTTTATAAAAGGAAAACATATTACGAAACATAAAACAGATGTTTCTTTTAACAAAGCAGATTGTCTCTTTATTACTAAGACTATTTGTCAATGATATGGGGGAAGGTCTTTCCTTTATCTCCTTCCTTGTTGTCAATTAAGAAGAGGGACCACTGATGTCGGTAGGAAAAGAAAGTCATTCACATTAGTGAGAAAGTCTTCCCAGAGTAGATTATGTTGTCTGGAACGTTGGCGCCTGTAAAAAGGTACAGATCAGGCATTGTTAACTCAAATCATGACGAGGTATGAATCCTAAAGGGGATTTCTCAGAACTTTATCAATTCAGACTAGGTAGAATGAGAGATATGATATATAGGGAAGAGAAGATTCTTCTGCAATTTCCTTGTTAATTGTAAGTGATGCAACGCACTATTATTGCGATTGTACCAAGGAAATTGCCTTTAAATCTCCATTTGCTTCATCAGTCATGTCTGATAAAAGCATATAGCTAATAAAAGCAGTCTTTTGTAAGTAGGGAGAGACAACTGTGGGTCAGGCTTGGCTCTGTTCAGCCACAGTAGTGTCCATTATTGTGACTTTATCTTTGAGTATTAAAAACAACTATTTGGAAAAGAAAAAAATAAAATTAAAGGATATGAACACATAAGTGAAGAATAGGATATATGAGGGACCAAGACGTTTGTGGAAAAGTGGATTTACAAGACAATGGAATTTTCCCATGAATGTTTTGAAGCCCCCTTGTATATGTCCTAATCTTCACTTACTATCTCTCAAGCTGACATTTTGCATTTACAACAGTAGTAAAGAATCTATTACCTGACTGTTTTGTATATTAATGACATTTGCCTGGCAGTAATGAATGTGGAGGTGTGAGGTGAGAGGAAGGCTGGCTGTGATTGTTAAGTTCATATGTTAGCTTGGTAGTCTGTGAGTCTCAGTGGCTTGGCAGTTACATAATGATGAAAATTGGCAGTTCTTTAATGATTTAGTCCCATCCTCCATTTTGTGATCTGATGTGGTCTTCCTCCATTTTTGCATAATGGCAATTTCCACATAATGATCTGGTCTTTGGAACCTACCTATGTTTATAAGTGAGGAGTGAGTGGAAGAGACAGACACATATACACACACACAAAACTACAGGGGCCTTGGTGCTGCAAAGGTTAGGTGCTCCGCTGATAACCAGTGTCAGTGGTTCGAATCGGCTCTGTGTCTCCTTGGGAGGAAGACCTGATGTTCTGTTCCTGTGAAGAGTTTAATGTTAAGGATGGGGCAGTTTCGCTCTGTCACATGGGTTTGCCATGAGTCAGAATGGACAGTACTTAACAATAAGTGAGTTTGTGTGAAGAATTCTGTGTGCCTTGGCATATATACACACAGACAAACCTCTATCTCAATTACTAGAACCCCTGAAGGGTATAAGTAAATAAAAACTTGACAAATGAACCATATTTTAAATATATTATAGATTATAAAAGGTGATATTTAGAAGAGCAGTTATTTCTCAGTGTATCTGCTTGATCTGTTTGGATTTTCATAATTTAGATATGACACAGCTGTATAAGCAAGATGGTGATGGGTGTGGGGTTCGGGTTTAGATGTGGTAAAATGATGACACACACGGACGGAGCAATACTGATAAACCATCATTTCTCCAGGCAGCACTCACTGGTGGAAAAAATGTAAAAAACGATCTTGCACCAATTGTCTCACAAATCTTTATCCATTTCTTCCTGTGAACTAGGTATTTGACTGTCATTTTCTTCCCAACGAAGTGAAATACGTTCACAATGGCTGCCCAATCCTTGATGAAGACACAGTGAAGCTTAGACTTTACAGGTAAGCCACACCAGAACAGTGCTCATCCTTTGCCAGGTAACCATTCTGTGTACGCCACAGGAATTTTTTTATGGATAGGTATTATCATAGGGTCATGACTAGTTTCCAAACTAGAAAGTACCTGGTGAGACAAGAATTGCAGCCAACTTTCAATGATCTGAATTTGCATCATGTTCCTTGGGGCATTTCTGTGGTCAATTTTTTGCTTTATATTGCTTTCTTTAAGTGTTCTTGTGTGGATGTCTTTGGTGTTCCAATTCTCTCCTATATTCTGGAATTAGACAAAGATACTGGTTGTACAGAGAGCACAGATGGCTTAGTGATAGGATTCTCACTTCATGCGGGAGACCTGAGTTCGAGTCCCAGCCAACGTATCTCAAGTGCAGCTACCGCCCACCTGTCAGTGGTGGTTTGCATGTCGCCATGATGCTAAGCAGGTTTTGTAGAACCTCCAGACTGTTTGGAGAGAGGCTGAGTTGGATATTTCCAAAAAAATCAACTAATGGATCACAATGGTTTGATCCCATCATGGGTAAGGTGGAACGACTTGAAAACAGCTAATAGCCACAACAATGGTTGCATAGTAACTGTACCACTGAATTGTACATTTTAAAAGCATGGATTTCATGGTATATAAGTGGTGCTTGCTATTAGACCAGCACTGGACTACCAACCACAAGGTTGGCAGTTCAAACTCACCAAGTGCTCCTCAGAAACACTGCACAGGGTCTCTATGAGTCGGAACTGACTCGACAGCACTTAACAACAACAATAAGTTGTAACTTGGAATCCTGGTGCGGCACTGTAGGATAAGCAATAGACTGCTAACTACGAGGTCAGCAGTTCAAACCCACTAGCTGCTCCTTGGAAATCCTACACACGGTAACTGTGAGTTGGAACTGGCTCAACAACACTTAGCAAAAACAGTAACAAAATCGTAACTTGAAAAAAAAAAATTAATTTTTAACTTAAGTTCATGGTGATGGTATTGAAGCATAGACCCCATAGAAGCAACTGAGAACTCCATGTAGGCAGAGGTAGGCCTTCATATTGTTCTTTTTACATCTTTCTTTCACCATACTTGTTCAACCTGTATGCTGAGCAAATAATACGAGAAGCTGGGTTCTATGAAGAAAAACGTGGCATCAGGATTGGAGGAAGACTCATTAACAACCTGCGATATGCAGATGATACAACCTTGATCGCTGAAAGTGAAGAGGACTTGAAATATTTACTTATGAAGATTAAAGAGCACAGCCTTCGATATGGATTGCATCTCAATGTCAAGAAAACAAAAATCCTCACCACTGGACCAATAAACAACATTCTTATCAATGGAGAAAAGATTGAAGTTGTCAAGGACTTCATTCTTCTTGGATCAACTATCAACACTCGCGGAAGTAGCAGTCAAGAGATCAGACGACGTATTGCACTGGGCAAATCTGCTGCACAGGAACTTTTTAAAGTATTGAAGAGCAGAGATGTCAGCTTGAGGACTAGGGTGCGCCTGACCCAGGCCATTGTGTTTTCAATAGCCTCATATGGATGCGAAAGCTGGACAGTGAATAAAGAGGATCGTAGAAGAATTGATGCCTTTGAGTTGTGGTGTTGGAGGAGAATACTGAGGGTGCCATGGACTGCCAAAAGAACCAATAGATCTGTTTTGGAAGAAGTGCAGCCAGAGTGCTCCTTGGAGGCCAGGATGGCTAAGCTTCGTCTCTCCTACTTTGGACATGTAGTCCGGAGGAAACAATCGTTGGAGAAGGATGTCATGCTGGGTAGGGTGGAGGGTCAGAGAAAAAGAGGAAGACCTCCAACGAGATGGATCGGCCAGGTGGCATCATTGATGGACTCGGGGGTGGCAGCGGTGGTGAGGTTGGCCCAGGATCGAACATTGTTTCGTTCTGCTGTGCATGGAGTCGCTATGAGTCGGTTCCGACTCGATGGCACCTGACAACAACAACAACAACAACTTATATAAATCAGTGGCTGAAATACCTCAGTTTGAATTTCTCTTAAACAGTTGTTGTTGAGTGTTGTCAAGTCAGTTGTGACCTATAGTGACCCTGTATAGGGTTTCCAAGGAGCAACCAGTGAACTTGAACCAACAACCTTGTGGTTCAAACCCACTTTGCAGTGCAGCGCAGATAGTACACTAGTGTAAAAGACTTTTGTAGAACACGTTGGAACAGTGAATCATTCTTTGAACGTTGATGGTGGTGTAGTGTGTTATATGTTGGAGTGCTAACCTCAAGGACAGAAGTTCAAATCCACTAGCTGCTTCATGGGAGAAAGATGAGGCTGTCAGCTCCCATAAAGATTGACCTCCTCAGAACCTAGAGAGCAGTTCTACTCTCCCATAGCGTCGCTATGAATTGACTCGGTGGCAGTGGGTTTGGTATTTGGTTTTACTAAGGGTCAGGTGCTATGCTGAGCATAGAATGCACAGTGATGAGAATGCAGGGTTCCTTTGGTGCTTACAGAATAAAGACAAAAATTATGTTATTATGATGCAGACTAACAAAAGAGAGACATGAACAAAGCACTGTGCTCAGAAAATGACAAGGCCCCTGTGTTACTCCCCTAGGGGGATGGGGTTAAGTGACGTTGAGTCGGTTCTGACTCACAGCCACCCTGTATAGGTTTTTCGAGAGCAGTTGGTGGGTTTGAACTGTCAACCTTGGTGTTAGTGTTGTTAGCAGCTTAGTGTTTATCCTACAATTATCACACCAGGTCTCTTCCTAGGGTTGTTGTTAAGTGCTGGCTAGTCAGTTCTGACTCATAGCAACACTGTATAGGGTTTCCAATGAGCAACTGGTGGGTTTGAACTGCCGATGTGGCAGTTAGCAGTCCAATGTTTATCCAGTGCCACACCAGGACTCCTTTCTTAGGGCAGCCATAACAAAATGCCACAAAATAGGTACCTTATAAAAACAGAAATGTATCCTCTCATGGTTCTGGAGGCTATAAATACAAAACCAAGGTGTGTGGTAGGATTGACTCCTTCTATGGTCTCTGAGGGAGAATCTATCCCATGCTTCTTCCTAGCTTGCAGTCTTAGGTGTTCCTTGGTTTGTAGACAGACCCCTGCATTCTCGGTCTCTGTTGTCACACGGTCATCTCTTCTGTATGAGCCCATGTTTCTGTGTACAAATTGTCTTCGCAGAAGGTCACCAGTCAGTCAGTTGTTGAATTAGGAATTACTCTAACCCAGTATGTCCTCATCGTCGCTTGATTATGTCTATTAAGAGTCAGAATTGACTTGATGGCAGTAAGTCAGATGGACACAGCCGTTAGTTCCTAATAAGATTGCATTCATGGGTGCTGGGAATTAGGACTTGAGCATTTGTTGTAGCGGGGACACAATTCAGCCTAGCACAGTACTCAAGGATTCATTGGGAAGCTATTACATCTACAGATGGGGCTGTTAAATCTTTCCAAATTGTAGAGTCAAAAATTAAACAGACACCCAGGACCATCGAGAGAGAAGAGCATGATGGGATCATGAGAGCCTACCCAAAAAAAACAGCAACAGAAGACCATAGCAGGGGCAGTGGCAGAGAGAGAGCAGCTGTAGGCTCTAGGCCCATGGACTGAGAAACACTGTGCCTGCGGGCAGGAGGCTGGCTTCCAATAGGGGCCCTTTGGACATTTAAATGAACATATAGTTTTGGTTTTATATGTGTACATCAAATATTTTTGCTGTGTTCATTTACAAAAAATAAGATGTAAAACGGAAGCCACAGGGTGGAAGCAGGATAACTGTTATTACAGGGTTGTTGTTACGTGCCATCAAGTCAGTTCTGACCCATAGCGACCCCTCATAGTGTTTCCAAGGAGCGGTTGGTGAGCTTGAACTGCCAACCTAGCTGATCAAACCAACTTTGCAGTCCAGTCCATTAACCCACAGCGCCACACCAGGACTCCTTTATTACAAGGAGGGGAGAGTAATCTCTGAGATGAAACAAAAGGCATGGTTGGTTGAAAATAAAGCTGATCATCTTGTCTGTTTACCTTCACTCAGTTCACAGTAAAAAACTGAAGAAAAAAAAAATCAAACAGACTTCAAAGAACTTACTTCAATAATTTGAAAGATCCTGAAAGGGCTGGAAGAACTGAAGTGTTTTGGCTGCTCCCACTTATTTCTGGGGGACAGAGTGGCGGCGTATGAATTCAGGGCAGGGTCAGAGATGCTTTCATTGCCTTTCATCTTGAGGACATTATAAGAGTATGCAAAGGAGTTGGAAGGCAGTGCTAAGAGAGTATGCCTCTTACCTCCTTACGTGAGAGGACGGTACAGGGCTAGACATTGTTTGTTCTGTTCTGAATGCAGCTGCTGTGAGTCAGTGGACTGGATGACACTTAACAACACCGCCTCCTTCCCAGCCTCTCTGTCAAGCTGCTTAACCTCTCTAAGCCTCTCTACTCATCTCTAAAATGGGATTAATGATACCCCTCATAGGTTCTTAGGAGAATTGAATGAGATACTGTTTGTAGAGAATTAGTGTAAAGCCTGGGTTGTAATAAAGGTTCATCAATTAGGAGCACATTATTGATGCATTGCTTATTAATTTTCTCATTTCAAAATGAATACCAAGCCATATCTGTTGCTGTTATTGTTATGTGCCTTCTAGTCTGCTCTGACTTTTAGCAACTGTATGCTCAACAGAACAAAACACTGTGCCCTCCTCACAATTGTTGTGCTTCAGTCCACTGCCGCTGCCACTGCATTAATCCATCTTTTGGCGGTCTTCCTCTTTTTCGCTGTCCCTCCGCTTGACCAGGCATAATGTCCTTCTCCAGGGACTGTTCCCTCCTGATAATATGTTCAAAGTATGATAGATGAAGTCTTGTCATCTTGATTTGTAAGGAGCAATCTGATGTCTTGCATTTGTTTGTTCTTATGGTACTTTCAGTGTTTTTCTCCACCATCATAACTGGAATGTGTTAACTCTTCTACAGTTTTCCTTATTCACTGAACAACTTTCACATGCATATGGGTCTATTGAAAATACTTTGGCTTGGGTCAGGTACATCTTAGTCCTCAAACTGACATCTTTGCTCTTGAGCACTTTAAAGAGGTCTTGTGCAGAAGATGTGCCCAATGCAGTGTCTTTTTTTTTTTTTTTTTTTGTTATTTATTTCTTGACTGATGTTTCCATGAGTGTTGATTACATATCTAAGTAGAATACATTCTTTCACAACTTCAATCTTTTCTTCATTTATCATGATGTTATTTACTGATCCAGTTGTGAGGATTTTTGTTTTCTTTACATTGAAGTGCAATCAATACTTCAGTTTGTAGTATTTGATCTTCCTTAGAAAATATTTTAAGTAATCTTAGATTTCAGCAAGCAAGGTTGTATCATCTGCATATCACAGGTTGTTAATGAGTCTTCCTCCAATCCTGATACAATGTTTTTCTTCATATAATTCAGTTTCTTAGATTATTTGCTCAGCATACAGATTGAATAAATATGATGAAGGAATACAGCCCTTGCACACACTTTTCCTGATTTTAAACTGTCTAGTCTCCCCTTGATCTGTTGGAACAACTGACTCTTGGTCTATGTATGGGTTCCTCATGAGCACAATCAAGTATTCTGGAATACCCATTCTTCCCAATGTTATCCATAGATTGTGATGATCCACACAGTCAATAAAGCACAGGTAAACATCTTTCTGGTATTCTCTGTTTTCAGCCAAGATCCATCTGACATCAGTAATGATATCCCTAATTACACTTCCTTATCTAAATCTGACTCAAACTTCTGGCAGTTTCCTATCAAACTGCTACAGCTGTTTCTGAATTATCTTTAACAAAATTTTACTTGCATGTGATATTAATGATATTGGGCAGTGATTTTCACATTTCATTGCGTCACCTCTCTTTGGAAGGGGGACAAATATGGATCTCTTCCAATCAGTTGGCCAGGTAGCAGTTTCCCAAATTTACTGGCATAGATGAGTGAGCACCTCTAGTTCTTCATCACTTTGTTGAAAGGTTTCAGTTTGCATCCTGTCAATTCCTGGAGCCTTGGTTTCTTGACAATACCTTCAGTGTAGCTTAGATTTTTCTTCCAGTACCATAGGCTCTTGATCATATGTACCTCTTGAAATGGTTGAACACTGACCATTTCTTTTTGGTACAGTGACTCTGAGTATTCCTTCTATCTTCTTTTGATGTTTTTTGCATCATTCAGTATTTTGTCCATGGAGTCCTTCAATATTATAAGTCAAGACTTGTTTTGTTTTTTTTTTTTTGATTCAGTTCCCTCAGCTTGACAAATGTTGAGCATGTTCTTCCCTTTTGGTTTTCTAACTCCAGGTCATTGCACATTCCATTATAGTACATTACTTTGTCTTCTTGCGCTGCCATTTGAAATTTTCTATTCAGCTCATTTCTTCTATTCACTTTAGCATCTCTATGCTAGAGAGCACATTTTTTGAGTCTCTTCTGACATCTGTTTCGGTCTTTTCTTTCATTTCTGTCTTTTAAATAACTTTTTGCTTTCTTTATATGATATTCTTATGTCATCCCACAGCCTTTCTGATCTTTGCTCATTATTCTCTACTTGTGTTATGGCTCATATTTCTTGTGGGTAAATACCAAGTAGAGGAATTTCTGGATCAAAAGGTATTTCTATTTCCACCCTTCTGAGGAAGCGCCGTATTGCTTTCCAGAGAGATCGGACCATTTTGCAATCCCACCAGCAATGCAGAAGCATCCCAGTCTCTCCACATCCTCGCCAGCATTTATTGTCCTCTATTTTTTTTGATCTTTGCTAATATTGCTGGTGTAAGATGGTATCTCATTGTTGTTTTGATTTGCATCTCTCTTAATGGCTAGTGATTGTGAACATTTCTTCATATGTTTG
>NW_006408583.1:12635252-12668732 GCF_000296735.1 Chrysochloris asiatica
TAGAATTGGTGACAGCTCTTTTCTGAATGTTTGGTAGAACTCACCAGTGAAGCCATCTGGGCCTGGACTTTTTTTGGTTGTGAGTTTTTTGATGAGCTGATCAATTTCTTCTTTTGTTATGGTTCTGTTCAGGTTTTCTACTTCACTGTGTGTAGGTTTAGGCAGGTCGTGTTTATCTAAAAATGTATCCATCTCTTGTAAGTTTTCAAATTTGTTGGAGTACAACTCTTCATAGTATTCTGTTATATCCTTTTGATTTCCTTTCGTTCCCTTGTGACATCGCCCATGTGGTTTCTACTGCGTGTTATTTGTGTCTTCTGGTCATTATTCTCTAATGCGTCAAATCTCTAGATTCTTTGAAAATACCTCAGATACTGAGTCCTGGTGTGATGCTGTAGGGATAAAGCATTGGATTTCAAGGTCTGTTTAAACCACAAGGTTAGTGGTTCAAACTCACCAGCCACTCCTTGAAAACCCTATATAAAGTTGGTACGAGTCAGAACCAACTTGATGGCACTTAACAACAACAACAACAGAGCACAAAGAGTATGGATTACTGAATACCCATTCTTGTGCTAAGCACTGAGATAGTCACCCCAGCTAGACTGTAAATGACCTCTCATATGGTGGAGTTTCTGAAGACCACAAAGGCTCTGATACTTCAGAAAATCCCTCCACCCTTTCACTCTGAATTAAAACGCAATTCATTTATTATTCAGGCTTGGTCTTCTCACTTTACATATGCGCTCAGAATCTCCTAGAAGTGGGAGTTTGCACTCTTAGCAGTCATTCAATATCCAGATGGATGATGGATTTGAGATCAGGTGTTGGAAAGTAGGTGACTTGGGGGAGAGGTGGCAAAAAAGGAGCTGTCACCAAGGTAAAGAGACGAAGGAAAAAGAGCAGAGAGGTTGAAACCAAATCCAAACTGCCTGAGACACAAATACCTCAAAGGTCACTCTTTACACTTAAAACCAGGTACACAGATAATCAGAAGTGTCTGAACACCAATAAATATTGCCTTTGCTCCATTTTCTCCACAGATTTACTGAAACAGACACCTTCACAGAAACCTTTATCCTGCGGGTCTATCTCCTGGAACCAGACTGTAACATTATCCGAATGAGTAACAATGTACTAGAGGTGTCTGAATTCTATGGCCTGTCCCGGGTGATTGATAAGAACGTGCTCAGCTTTGATTATGGTGGGGTGGCTAACCTGGAATGCACCATCAAGCTGGACCCTGTGGGAACCTGGCTGCCTGCCCATGGCCAGATGGTCCTGGTGGAGCCTGGTCCAGAGGAACCTCGTGGAGATCAGCCACACAGTTTCTTCCCTGAGTCCGGTATGAGATGCATTCCTGATTATCTGGGTGTTTATAAATTGTCACCTTCAAGCTTGACAAAGAGTTTCAGTTAACGAACATAACTTTTAGCTAGTTGAAGAATGTAGTGCAGTGGTTAAAAGCATGAACTTTGGAATCAGAAAGTTGGGTTTGAAATTTGCCTTTGCTGTTTGTTTTTGTGCTATTTTTGTTGTTGTTGTTAAGTGCCGTGGAGTCAGTTCCGACCCATAGCGACCCTGTACAGGGTTTCCGAGGGTGTAAATCTTTACGGGAGTGTGCTATTTTAGGCAAGTTATTTAAGCTTTGAAGGCTCTGTAATCTGGGAAAAGGTCACACTCTTCATAGGGTTGTTAGAAGGCTGGGAGTAAATGAGATCCCACGTACAAAGTGCTTAGCATGATGCATGGCTCCTGGTAAGTGTTCAGTGATAGTTAGCTGTTATTGTTAGTGAGGAACCCTGGTTGGGCAATGGTTAAGCACTCAGCTGCTAACTGAAAAGTCAATGGTTCAAACCTGCTAGTAGCTTCATAGAAGAAAAGTTCTGGAGAGCTGCTCCCATGAAGATTACAGCCTAGGAAACTCTATGGGGCAATCCTCTAGGGTTGCTAAGAGTCGGGATTGACTCAATGGCATGCAACAGTAACAACAACATTGTTTTTAGTCATAGGTCCCTGGGTGGTACAAATGGTTTACAATTGACTGCTACCCTGCAGGTTGGTGATTCAAGCACACTCAGTGGCCCCACAGAAGAAAGATTTAGAAATCTGCTACCATAAGGATTACAGCATAGACAACCCTAGGTGGCAGGTCTACCTCATCCTATAGGGTCAAGATGAGTTGGAATCTACTTAATAGTAACAGATGCATAACTGTATTCTAGTTACTATGAAGCAGACCAAGAAATATAAGGGATTATCGTAATCATGATAACTTGAATTTGGAAAGGCAGTTTACAGTGAAGCACACATTTGCACATAACTCATCTCATTTATTTTTTACAACCATCTGCTTAAGAAGGAAAATATCCATACTAGACATCAGGGAAATGATGCTCAGTAATGAAGTGGCTTGTGATCATCAATCCCACAAGAGTGAAAAATACAATTAGAAAGAGACATGAAGACAGATAGAAAGATACATATGGTTCTCAGTGGATGGGCAAGAGCAGCTTCATTCAGGTGGTCAAAAAACATTTAAGGAAAGATTTAGTTGGAAGACTAACTGGACCTCGAAGGATTAGATAAGAGTGGAGAGAGCATTCTAGTGAGTACAGCAGTCTGGTAGAAATTGTAAGAGGGTGTCATTGAAGCTGATGGTACAAAGGAAGCCCACAGCTGGATTGTGGAAGGCCTGTGAGTCACAGACATACTTGCCAGCAACATCCAAGCATTTCAACACACATCCTACTCTTTGTCTCTCACTGTAACTGTTGGTGGTTGAGGATCTGGTAAGATAACTGGTCAACTGTTCATTTTAGTAAATGTAACTATAAGTTTTCAGAATATTGTGACTAATTGGAGGGTATTTGTGAATATTTCTGGGGTGGAGAGAGGAAACAAATGTCCATGGGAGGGAGGATTTGTTTAGGAAATTGATCATCTGTATGTTCCAGTGGTTGTCTTAACTCAATGCTATACATTCTAGAACTGAGGACAGAACTGAAGTGTCCAGGTGGAACCTGTACTGTAGGACTGAAGAAAGTAGGAAGTCTCAGAGTGAGCTGTGAGGAGTTTCTGCTGATGGGGCTTCGCTATCAACATTTGGATCCCCCTTCGCCCAACATTGATTACATCTCCATCCAAGTGGATCTGACAGATATCAGGAGTAAAATCATATACAAGGTAGAGCTTGAGGTTCTGTGTCTGTGTTCCAGGCTAACCCACAGCAAGAGAGACAGTGCTTTGGGGAAGCTCCTGTTGACTTCGATGCCGGAAGAGTTCCTGAGCTCCCATAAGTGTTACTGTCCCATGATTCATTGGAACTGTAAACACCTATTCTGCCAATAGGTGCTTAACGATAGCTTTTATGTCTAATGTTGGCATTTAACGTTTCTTCTCTGGCCCTTTTATAGCTCTAAGATAATTAAGGCAACGTGGGAAAAATTGGAGTTAGTTACATGCCAACCCCTTTGTTTCTTTCCCTTCAACGTTCTTCAGTTTGACATTTATCCTGTTGTAACACCTTTTCTTTAATACTTCGTTCCTCCTTTGGCTGTTTGTATCTATTGGAGAAAATTAGGGGGTTCACACACCCACTCTGTATGACTATGGGAAACTAAGGGGGAAACTTCAGTCCAGCTGTGGTTGTTGTAGTAGACAATTAGAGTCTATCATTTCAGGCCTTGGGATGGTGGTTGATCATTAAGAAGGACTTTAAGAAAGCAACACCTCCAAAGGCCTTTTCTGTCTTCCAATTTCTCTTCTTTTAAAAATGGTTCATTTCTTTTGGTTGACAATTTGTATAACCATGCATACATTCATTCATAATTTCTACATGAACAGCTTAGTAACATTGGTTACATACTTGACATTATTTCACCATTTGATCTCTACCCATATTGTTCCATCCCCATTACTGTGGGCTCTCTGCCTTGAAGTCCTCAGCTGTGCTTAGACTCGCCTTTGTCAGTTTACAGGACAGTGGATCATTATTTCTAAGAGCGCTATGCTTTAGGCATACTTTCTTTAGCTTCACAATGGCTTCACTGGGTAGTTTGGGATCAAGATTCTACAGTCTCTTTTCAATTCTATTCTTTCCTTCTCTTGATGTCTTCATATTGAAATGATGACAGAGAGAAGGATCAATTTATATGAAATTTTAAACATATACTCTACTGATTCATGCATTCATGTGCTGGTAGAAGATGAGTCAAGATTACATTTAGTAAAAGATCTTCAACCTGGATTCTCACTAGTATTTCTCCTAAGAGGTCCAGTCAAATACCGGACATTACCTCTAGGAATTTATAAGATAAGGTATGATAAACCAGGCTTGTAGGATTATAGATTTGCGATCTGGAAAGGTCTTTGAGGTAAACTATAAACGAGTCCAATTGATCAGATGGATCATTTTGGGGAATTTTTAAAGGGTAGATTTTCAACTATAAGGTAATAGCTGTGGGTATTAACACTGGGTATTATCACTAGCTTTATGATCATGGACTCTATTCCTCAGTTTTCTCATCTTAAAATATGAATACATATTGCTATTAACTGAGATGCTTACATGAGATGGCACTAACAAACCATGCATCACTATGCCTGGCACATGGTAAACACTATGTATGTTTTGCTTGTGGTCATCTAGGCTTGGAAATAATTGATTTTAGCTCAAGTCTTTTATTTTATATTTATAGTATTGACCCAGAGAAATGAACTATCTTGCTCACATACTCGTGTCTCTTTTATGGCTGAGTCAAGACCTAAAATCTGATTTGTCTGACTACAAGAAATTTTCTGTTTGTTCCTTTGACCGCAAATTCTTTTATTGTTAGCTGCTCATCTCCATCACAAAATTGGAGTCATTTTTCATATTTTTTTCTTCTCTGTATTGAGTTGGAGGATGATCTTATTTATAAATTTAGATCAGTTTTATTTGGAGGTGCCCATTTAACTGGCCTTATTGCTTGATTTGCCATTAACTTGTTTCATAGTCATTTTGGCATGTCATATAATATATTCTTTTATAATTATACAAGTAACATATTGACTGTTGTTGTTGCTATTAAGTGCTTTCAAGTTGGTTCCAACTCATAGAATCCCTGTATAGAGTTTCCTAGAAGAAGCTGGTGAGCTTGATACATTGACCTTGAGGTTCAAACTGACCTTATAGTCCAGCACATTAACCCACAGCACCACACCAAGACTGTAGAGCATATTAAAGAAAAAACAAAACGTTATATAAAAGGAAGCACAAATAGATGTATTTCTGCCATTAACTTTAACACATACAAACGCATAGATTATTGGGAGACATTCACACCAGAACTGGTTTTGTGTTGTGGCATTGAAGTCATACTATATGTGAAATTTTGCATCTTGTTCCTTCATTATTTTTATGCTTGTACAGTCAATTTCACCTTTAATTTACACTTTCCTTTTTAGTCCAATGGAGATGGATCTTATTGGATGGTAAAATCTGGGAAACAGGTTTATTCCAAGTAACCAAAATTTTGACATAATTTATTGAATAATTCATGTTTCTGACTGACATTCTGTAATTGAAGCCCATGTATTCTACAGCAGGATATGCATACTGTTTCAAGGCTGGAGTCTTGGTGTGGTTCTGTAGGATAAATACTCAACTGCAAGATTGGTTTGAACCACAAAGTCTGTAGTGCAAACTTACCAGCTGCTCCTCGAAAACATTATACAGGGTGCCTGTGAATTGGAGACAACTCAACAGCATTCAACAACATTTCAAGGGTAGCTCTTTTCTTCTTTTGATTTGTCTCCTTATGGGACAGTACCTTACTGTAGGTCAACCATGGTGGACAGTTTACAACTGAGTTTCCAGACAGACCAGAAAGAAGGAGAAGCAGACTACTTCTGAATGTGTAGCCACTGAAAACCATATGAACGGCAGCAGAACATTGTCTGATACAGTGCCAGAAGATGAACCCCTCAGGTTGGAAGACACTCAAAATACAACTGGAGAAGAGCCACTTCCTCAAAAGCAGAGTTGACCATGGTGGTATGAATGGAGTAAAGTTTTTGGGACCTTCATTTGCAGATGGGGCACAACTCAAAATGAGGAGAAACAGCTGCAGACATGGGATCTAGGAGAATTGGAAGTTGTCAAAAATGAAATGGAACATATAAAGAATGATACTCTAGACTTTAGTGAGCTGATGATTTGATGTTGTCCATTCTGAATCAGACAATTACATGGTTTACTATGCAGGGAATGCCAGATTGAAGAAGAATGGCATCACATTCATCATGAAAAAACAAAAACCATTTCAAAATCTATCTTGAAGTATAATGCTATGTGTTAAAGGATATTATCCAGAGCGGAGACACACAAGAACGCCCAAACTTGCAGATAGTTCCCATATGACCTAGCTTCGATGGTTTCAAGATTAGAACTTGACTAGAGGAAGATAAAAAAAAACAATTTTGATAAAGGAAACAAGTGTAAATTGCTACAATTTGATGAACTTGATCTATACTTAAGGATGTAGTAGCTCAAAATACCAACTGAGAGGGAAGGAGTTTTCACATCAAGTATCAATCCTATCCCCTCTGTATACAGGGTAGATAGGGATGGGCAAGTTAGACAATGGCTACCTAAAATAGGGCGTGGGGGCAGGTAATAAAGCCTTGAAGTGACTACAAGTTATCAAGAGATAATTTAGTTTAAGAGTTTGTGGGGGAAGGTAGAGCCTCCACTGAATAGATTTCATCTTGTCTAGATGGGTCTGGTGAAAAGAGATGGGAATAAGATTCTTATGATTCAATAGTGAGTAATTATTATCATGACTAAATGCGACTGTCACAACTGTAAAGGTAGAAGTTTTTAAACAAAAACAGGGGAGTAGTTAATCTTACAGTCCAGAAACAGAGGACCCTTGGACCATCAAGGAAGAAGAACACTAGCAGAATGTGAGACCCTATCCAGAGAAGCAGCGACACCAGAGATGGAGGCAGAGATGAGAACATGGAGAGAGAGAGAGCAGCTGAGCACTCTAGACTCATGGAAAGAGTGGAGCTGAGTGCTGGTGGCTTGCGGGCAGGCTTGAAGTTTATGCACTTTGGTTGTTTAAATTATCATATATTCCTGAGTGGTTTTATGCACATCCCCCCCTCAAAAAAAAAAAATAACAGAGGGAATAGAAGGAAATACTGTTGAATGATGATGCACTGAGTAGATTGTAATCATTGCAATACATTGATGGTGTAAAATCGATGTTCTCCACGTAAACTATCACTCAGTTCACAATAAAAACTTAAAAAAAATAAAAGGATAATATCCATACACCTACAAGGAAGACCAGTAAATAACACTATTATTCAAATTTATGCACCAACCACTAAAGTCAGTGATAATGAAATTGAAGAATTCTACAAGTTTCTTCAGTCTGAAATTGATCAGACATATAATCAAGGTATATTGATAGTTACTGGTGATGGAAATGTGAAGGTTGGAAACAAAGAGGAAGGATTAGTAGTTGAAAAATATGGCCTTGGTGCTAGAAATGATGTCAGAGATTGATGATAGAATTTTGTAAGACCAAGGACTTATTCATTTCAAATATCTCTCTAAAACAACATAAAAGGCAACTACACATGGGCCTCATGAAATGTAATGCCCAGGAATCAAACTGACTACATCTGTGGGAAGAGATGGTAGAAAAGCTCAATATCATCAGACAAAACATGACCGGGGAATGATTGCGGAACAATCAATCAATTGCTCATATGCAAGTTCAGGCTGAAGCTGGAGAACATTAAACAAGTCTGCCAGAGTCCTGGATGGTGCTGTGGCTTAATGTGTGTGACTGCAAGGTTGGTTTGAACTGCAAGGTTGGTAGCTCAAGCTCACCAACTGCTCCTCAGAAACTCTATACAGGATTGCTATGAGTTGGGACTGACTCTATGGGACTTGAAACATTTACTTATGAAGATCAAAGAGTACAGCCTTCGGTATGGATTGCATCTCAATGTCAAGAAAACAAAAATCTTCACCACTGGGCCAATAAACAACATTCTTATCAATGGAGAAAAGATTGAAGTTGTCAAGGACTTCATTCTTCTTGGATCAACTGTCAACACACCCAAAAGCAGCAGTCAAGAGATCAGACGACGTATTGCATTGGGCAAATCTGCTGCACAGGAACTTTTTAAAGTGTTGAAGAGCAGAGATGTCAGCTTGAGGACTAAGGTGAGCCTGACCCAAGCCATGGTATTTTCAATAACCTCATATGGATGTGAAAGCTGGACAGTGAATAAGGAAGATCGTAGAAGAATTGATGCCTTTGAGTTGTGGTGTTGGAGGAGAATACTAAAAGTGCCATGGACTGCCAGATCTGTTTTGGAAGAAGTGCAGCCAGAGTGCTCCTTGGAGGCCAGGATGGCTAAGCTTCGTCTTTCATACTTTGGACATATTGTCCGGAGGGAACAGTCGCTGCAGAAGAAGACCCCCAACGAGATGGATTGGCCAGGTGGCATCATTGATGGCAGTGGCAGTGAGGTTGGCCAAGGATCGGACATTGTTTCGTTCTGCTGTGCATGGGGTCGCTATGAGTCAGTTCCGACTCGATTGCACCTGACAACAACAACAACTATGGCACTTAACAACAACAATAACCAGAGCCAAACTATGACTTGGAACATATCCCACTTAAATTTAGAGATCATCTTAAGAACAGATTTGATGCATTAGACACTAATGATCAAAGACCAGACAAACTGTGGGATGAATAAAGAACATCATATAGCGATTTTTAGCAGGATTTACCTTTAAAATAAAATAATTTTCTTTAACCTGTATCTTTTAAATCTTTAAAGTAGAAACACAAAGTGTGATATCTTGGCCTCTTCCTATGTATGATGAGTATTAATTCACTTTATCCTTTTTCCTATCAATTGCTCACCTACCAATCTTTGTATATAAATGATCATTTTAATTCTAAAATATAGTTGCTATGCATTATTATTTCTTACATCATCTATCTTTTCTCTCAAGTAAGCATTTTAGACATTCGCCTCCATTTTTGGGGTTGTTAGGTGCCACAGAATCGGTTCTGACCCCTAGTGACCTTATGTACAAAGAACAAACCACCACCCAGTCCTGTGCTAGCTTCACAATCACTGGGGCTCCTCTTCTTTTCCACTGACTCTGTACTTTGCCAAGCACGATACCCTCCTCCAGGGATTGGATCCCCCTGAGAACAGGTCCAACCAAAGTAAGGCAGCCTGACTTCTAAGGAGCATTCGGCTGAACTTGTTTCAAGACTGATTTGTTCATTCTTCAGGAAGTCCTTGAGATCTTTGCCAACACTGTAATTTTAAAGCATCAGTTCTGCTATGGTCTGCTGTATTTATTGTTCAGCTTTTGCATGCATAGGAAGCGATTGAAAATACCACTTAGGTAAGGTGCACGTTAGTCTTGAAAGTGACATCTTTGCTTTTTAACACTTTTAAAGAGATCTTTTGCAGCAGATCTGTTATTATGTTTAGAATGACATCTATTTAGGTCACACTGTTGGATCAATTGACCTCAGCATTCAGCACTAGTCCCTTGTACCATGTTGTTGACTTTTCAAATTATTTATCTTCAAATGATCCTTTCAGTGGCACCGAGAAAGGATACTCTAAGCCTTGGGATAGCGTAGTAGTTACGAATCGGGCTGTGAACCACAAGTCAACAGTTTGAAACTACCAGCTGCTCTGCAGGAGAAAGATGAGGCGTTCTGCTCCCATAAAGATTTACGGCTTCGGAAACCCTGTTCAGGGTCGCTATGGGTCAGAACCAACTCAACGGCACTTTAACAACAACAACAAGAAGCCTGGGGATGGTGTCTCAGTTTATCATTTGCCCTCATGAACCATGCTGTGAGAAGGGGAAGGAGTTGATTGTCATCTTGGTTTCTTGTCCTTCTCTCTCTTTTTTGTTTTGTCCTTCTCTCTTATACTGAATTTAGCTGGCCAGTTTCTGAACATCCAGGATTGGGCTGTAGGGGAGCTACTGGGAGGGTGAAAGAACTTGCTCCTGGCACTGAGGTAATATGATTTCACACTCCCCAAGTCGGAATCAACTTGATGGCACTTAACAACAACAAAGTCTACTATGATTTCACACTCCCTAAGTCTACCAGAAAGGACCTCTGGTAGCAGAATGATTATGAGTCGGACTGCTAATCTCATGGTGAGCAGTTTGAAACCACCAGTGGATCTGTGGGGGAAAGATGAGGCTTTCTGCTCCTGTAAATATTTATAGCCTTGAAAACCCTATAACAGGATCGCTATGAGTCAGAATCGACTCCACGGCACATAACCACCACCACCACCAAGTCTACCAGATCAGATGTGTAAACCAATTCTTTGTCTGGTTTCTCTGGATCTTCTCCATTGTGGGAGGTCTCTCCCCTTTGGAGAGCTAATCTTAGCTTTCTGATCTTTGATGTTGTTAGATGCTGTGGAGTCATAATAACAGAAGAAAATGCCACCTGGTACTGGTCATCCCATAATTGGCTGCAGATCATATTATTGTGACTTACAGGTTTTCATTGACTGATTTTCAGAAGTAGATGACTAGACCTTTCTTTCTAGAAGCTTCACTGAAACCTATTTTGCATCATAGTGACCTACAAGCCTTCAGTGCCAGAAGGGGGGTGGCTCTGCATGAGGTGCATAGAATTGGAATAGAGCCCTCATCTCCCACATGGAAGGTAAAGGTGTTATTACTGAAACAGCACCGTCTCCTTTCTAGTCTTGGGAGGATATGTGTCTAGTTTGATTTACCTGATTCTGAGACTACATTTTTATAGGAGCAGACAGCCTTATCTCTCTCCCTCACAGTGGCTAGTGTGTTTGAACTGCTGACCTTGTGGTTAACTTAGCAGCCCAATGTGTAACTCAGTAAGCTGCCGGCACTTCTTAAGGGCTCCTTAATTACTTACAGTTAATTCTTCCTGAAGCTGCTAAGATACCAGTCTCTACATTCTTGCTGCTGGGGCGCTTAGGTTTCATCTACATGGAGTGTATTTTTTTGCCCTAAATTTTATTCTGTTGTTATTGTTGAGAGTATATACAGCAGAACATGCATGAATTCAGCAGGTTTTCATTTACAGTTCAGTGATATTGATGAGAGTCTTTTAGTTCTGGAGACATTCTCATCCTCCTTTTCTGAACTGTTCTTCCCCCCTGAGGGTCCTATCTACTCTTCTGAAATGCTTTTGCCACTTTGATCCCATAGATAGTCTTTAAAAGAGCACAATACTCAAGGCAGCGAGTCTTTACTACTTATGCTAGATTACTGTTTGGTTTTAAGATTTCAGTAGATATTTTTTTATTTAAGGTGGAAATATTATCTCAGCAATAGCTTCAGGAGTTCATCCACAGTCCATGGCTCCAGAAAATCTGGACTTTATGAAAATTTGAAAATCTGTTCTGCATTTCCCCCTTTTGATCAGGATTCTTCTATGGCATATTTGATGAAAATACTTAACAGTAGCCAGGAACCATCCAGTTCTTTCTGTCCCATGTCAAAGGAAGCAGCTTTTCTTGGAGGCTCTTACCTGCACATTCCATATCCTCCTCCTACTCCTGAAATCCCTTCCTCCTCTGTTCCTCCAGGTGTATAGAGGCCAAATGTTGTACCTCGGCTCAGTTAACTGAGATATAGAACAAAAGCACCAAACACGTCATCAGGCCAATTAACTGGGGATGCCCCGTGACCTTAAACCTCCCAGCCAAGAAACCAAATCCCTTAAGATTGTACATAAGCAGCCTCACAAGGATTCTTTTGTTTTCTTTTTCATTTTTCCTTTGTTGTAAATATATCACATAGCCTTAGCCCACTTAATTTTTCACAGGT
This sequence comes from Chrysochloris asiatica, assembly GCF_000296735.1. Taxonomy (NCBI): domain Eukaryota; kingdom Metazoa; phylum Chordata; class Mammalia; order Afrosoricida; family Chrysochloridae; genus Chrysochloris; species Chrysochloris asiatica. The sequence goes on from NW_006408583.1 coordinate 12,647,137, forward strand.
GTACAACTTATTGGCAAGGAGCTTTGGTAGCATTGTGGTTACAAGTTGGGCTGCTAATCTTAAGCTCAGCAGTTCGAGACTACCAGTGGCTCTGTGGGGAAAAAATGACGTTTTGTTCTCCCATGAAGATTTACAGCCTCAGAAACCCTATACAAGGTCGTTATGAGTCGGAACTGACTCCACAGCACATAACCACCACCAGTAATTCCAGTAATTGGCTACATGCCGCTACCCTTAATCACTGTGCTTTCCCATCATTGTTTATCAACCATGAAGTTTTCCCCCTCCCTCCAGCCCCTGGTAACCACTAATAAACTTTGGTCTTTGTCCATTTGCCTATTCTGGTATTTTTATATAAGTGAGGTCATACACTATTAACACTTTATTGTTGTTTAGTGCTGTGAGTCATTCAGACTCATGCTGTTGTAGTTGTTGTTAGGTGCCATCTAGTCAGTACTGACTCATAGTGATTCTGTGCACAACAGAAGGAAACACTGCCCCATCCTCTGCCAAACTCACAATAGTTACTATATTTGAGCCCACCACTGCTTCCACTGGGTCAATCCATCTCATTGGGGGTCTTCTTCTTTTCCCTGGCCCTCCATTTTACCAAACATGATACCCTTCTCCAGTGACTGGTCCCTCCTGACAATATGTCTGAAATATGAGAGACAAAGTCTGGCCATCCTGGATTCCAGGGAGCTTTCTGGCTATATTTCTTCTAACACACATTTATTTGTTCTCTTGCCAGCCCGTGGTACTTTTAATATTCTCCTCCAACATCATAGCTTAAATGTATCAATTCTTCTATGGTCTTCCTTATACACTATCCAAATTTTGCATGCATAATTAGATTAGTGAAAATACCTTGGCTTGGGTCAGGCATACCTTAGTTCCCAAACTTCTTTGCTCTTCAACACTTTAAAGAGGTCTGATGCAGCAGAATTGCGTAATGCAGTATGTCATTTAATTTCTTGACTGCTGCTTCCCTGCATGTTGATGGTTGAATGAGCAAACTGAAGTTTTTGACAACTTCAATCTTTTTTCCATATATATGGATGTTGTTTATCAGTCCAGTGGTGAGGATTTTTGTTTTCTTTATGTTGAGGTACAACCTATACCAAAAGCTGTGGTCTTTCATTTTCATCAGTAAGTCTTTTAAATTCCCTTAGCTTTTAGTAAGCAAAGTTGTATCATCTGCATATCTTCCTACAACTGATAGCACATTTGTGTTCATATAATCCAGCTTCTCAAATTATTTGCTCAACATACAGATTGAATAAGTATGGTGAAAGAATATAACCCTGGCGCACACCATTCCTAAGTTTAAACTTTTCAGTGTTCCCTTGTTCTGTTCAAGCAACTACCTCTTCGTCTATGTACAGGTTCCTCAGAAGCAAAAGCAAGTGTTCTAGAATACTCATTCTCTGCAGTGCTGCCCATAGCTTGTCATGATTCACACAATCAAAAGACTCTGTGTAGTCAATAAAGCACAGGTAAACATCTTTCTGGTATTCTCTGCCTTCAGCCCAGATTCATGTGATGGCAGCAATGATATCCCTCGTTCCATATCCTCTTCTGAATCCAGCTTAAACCTCTGGAAGTTCTCTGTCAGGTATGGTTGTGTCCATTTAAAAATTATCTTTAGCAAAATTTTGCTTGCATGGGATATTACTGATATTTTCTGATGATTTCTGCATTTTCTTGGTTCACCTCTTCTTGGAATGGGCACAAGTACGGCTCTCTTCCAGTCAGTTGGCCAGGTAGCTGTCTTTCAAATTTCTTGACATAGACAAATGAGTGCCTCCAGTGCTGCATCAGTTTGTTGAAAGATTTCGATTTGTATTCCGTCAATTCCCAGAGCCTTGTTCATTGTCAATGCCTTCATTGTACTTTGGACTTCTTCCTTCAGTATCGTTGGCTTTTGATCATATGCTACCTCTTCAAATGGTTGAACATCAACTATCTCTTTCTGGTACAGTGACTCTGAGTAGTTCTTATATTTTCTTTTGATGCTTTCTGCATTGTTCAATATTTTGCCCATAGAATCCTTCAGTATTTCAAGTTGAGGCTTGAATTTTTTCTTCAGTTCCCTCAGTTTGAGAAATGTTGAGTGTGTTCTTCCCTTTTGGTTTTCTAACTCCATGTCTTTGCACACTTCATCATAATGTTTGACTTTGTTCTATCAACCTGCCTTTTGAAATTTTTTTATTCGCCTCTTTTACTTCCATTTGCTATAGCATCTCTATGGTTGAGAGCAAATTTCAGAGTCTCTTCTGACATCCATTTTTGGTTTTTCTTTCTTTTTTGTCTTCTTAATGACCGTTTGCTTTCTTCCTGTATGATGTTCTTGATGTCATTCCACAACTCTTCTGGTCTCCGGTCTTTGTTGTCTAATGCATGAAATGTGTTCTTGAGATTATCTCTAAATTCAGGTGGGATATGTTCAAGGTAATATTTTACCTCTTATGAACTTGTTTTACTTTTCTTCAGCTTCAACCTGAACCTGCATATCAGCAATTGGTGATCTGTTTCACAGTCTGCCCCTGGTCTTGTTTTGGCTGATGATTTAGTAACTTTCCTATGTCTCTTTCCACAGATGTGGTCAATTTGATTTCTGTGTATTCCATCTGCCGAGGTTCATGTTCTTTTATGTTGTTTAAAAAAGGTATTTACAATTAAGAAGTTATTGGTCTTGCAAAATTCTATCATGTGATCTCCAGCATCGTTTCTATCACCAAGGCCATATTTCAACCTTTGCATTCCAATTGCCAGTAATTATCAATGCATTTGATTGCATGTTTGATCAATTTCAATCTGATGACTTTGGTAGAATTCTTCAATTTCATCATAACTGGCTTTTTAGTGATCCTGTATAGGGTTTCCGAGGAGTGCCTAGTGAGCTTGAACTGCCAACCTTGTGATTCAAACTGACTTTGCAGTCCAACACATTAACCCGAAGCGCCATACCAGGACTCCTTAACTCCTTAGTGATTGATTGGTTTATTACTCTCAGTATAATGTCTTCAAGTTCCATCCACACTGTAGCAAGTATCAAGATGTCATTTCTCCATCACACTCACTCCTTGGCTTGTGGTTCCACAGGAGGTAGCAGGATTAGGGAATAAAGTCTTCATAACTCCGTATTCATTGAGCACTAGAGTGATTTCTAGTTAGTTAAGGCTGAATCTTGAAGCTGTTGCTGCGTGACATGGAGTCAGTTCCGACTCATAGCGACCCTGTACAGTGTGTCCGAGGCTGTAAATCTTTATGGGAGCAGAATGCCTCATCTTTCTCCCACAGAACAGCTAGTAGTTTCAAACTGCTGACGTTGTGGTTCGCAGCCCGATTCGTAACCACTACGCTACCATAGAAGCTAGGAGCTAGTAATGAAAATGGGACCAAGTATCTCCCTGACTTCCTTCGGGCCCATAGGTGTGCTGTGTTTTCGGAAGTATGGCATGCTTCTGTTGTTGATCGTAATTTTCCACTCAGTAGAGTTATCGCCAGTCTCTTCTGATAGTTCCATTTTTGGTTTTGCTATGACCCTTGAATAATACGAAGGGTTTCCAAAAGTTTGTGGAGAAATGGAATTAAGAGATAATGGAATTTTTTATGAGCTTTGTGATGCCCCCTTGCAATCTCATTGTAATCGTAGCTTGGAAATCAGATGATTTTTGTCTTTGAGTCCTGGTGTGGTGCTGTGGGTTAATGCGCTGGACTGTAAGTCTGTTTGAACCGCAAGGTCAGCAGTTCAAGCTCACCAGCGACTCCTTAGAAACCCTATACAGGGTTGCTAGGGGTTGGAAACGACTTGATGGCAGTTAACAACAACAAAATAACTAATCTTCTTTGAGTGCCTGCTCTGGGCCAGACTTCGGTAAAGTGCTTTCTGTAGGCTATTTAATTTCATTCTCATTGAATACTTGGGAGTCAGACATTCATATCTACAGATGGGAGTGGAAATGAACAAGACAGAAGTTAAGTAAATGTCATGCAAATCTTAAATGCTGGAGATAGGATAATGTGCACAGGTATGTCAGACGTCAATATTTGCACCTCTTCTTGGCCTGGCTACATGTTAGAGTCACCTGGGAGACTTTAAAGAGCCACAAGGTAGGCAGTCCAAACCCAGCAATCAATACTCAGGGGAGAAATTGAGACTGTCCACTCCCAGAAAGATTTACAATCTCAGGAAGCCCACATAGGGATGCTTTGAGTCGGAATCAATTTGATGGCAGTGGATTTGGCTTAGTTTGGAGGACTTTTAAGATACCAGGTTTCTGGACCCTTCCTTAGAACATTAAATTAGGATCTTTGGATGTGGGGCTTAGGTACCACCAGTATGTCTTAAAGGCTCCCTGGTGATTCTAATGTGCAGCCAGATTTCAAATCACTGCTGGATATAGCCTCCCGGGAAGGGTGTGAAAAATGTTAAATGCCATGCCAGTAATGTGTAGTAATGCTACAGCTTCAGTCAAATGGCTTCCCTATTTGTTTATTTACTTATATATGTATTTCGTCATCATTCATTCCTTCACTCCCTCACTCATTCTTTGTCTTTCTCTTTCCAAAGTCAGAGAGTGCGTGGTTGCCTGTCCACATCAGAGCTGGCATTCCCAATCAGATTCCAAGGGCTGCTTTCATGGCCAAGTTTGTTCTGGAAGTGGATCAGTTCATCCTGACCTCCCTGACCACATCAGTTCTGGACTGTGAAGATGACGAGACCCCCAAACCCTTGCTGGTGTTCAACATCACTAAGCCACCACTCCAGGGCTATATGACTCACTTGTTGGATCACACCAGACCCATCTCCTCCTTCACCTGGAAAGATCTTAATGACCTACAGATTGCCTACCAGCCGCCAAACAGCAGCCATTCGGAACGGAGAAATTTTGAGGTAAGAGGGAAGAGAATCAAGATTCTAGCCTAGGTGGTGTTCACAGAGGTATTTAAGAAGGTTCAGTTAATTTTCATGTTAATTTGCATATTAGTTGCCCCAGAAGGGAATCATTGTAAATCAGGTTGTAGACTCAAGAGCCCAGAGGAGCCCAGCAAGTAATGTAAGTGAGCAAACCTGGATGGATGGATGGTTGGATAAAGCCAGGAATTGGAGGAAGCAGGTGTATCTAGGATCAGCTGCAGTTCAGTCAGGGCTGATGGCTGCCTTGTGTGAGTACAGAGACGCACAGTGTGGCCCTGGTTCTCCTCTTTCAAGTAAAGTTAGAAATCTGGAGTTCTTTGTATATGTTCCAATTATTCAGTTTGAAAAACATTGAATGTATAGAGATCAAAGTTCATTAGTGGTTACCAGGAGCAGGTGGGAAAGGGAAGAAAAAGGCACCTCATTGCTTAAAGGTGAAGGAAACGTTTGGAAATGGGTAAAGATGATGGCTGAACAGCATGATCAACAGACAAATGCTACTGGGTTATACATGTGGAGAATGTTGGCGTGACAAATGTTGGTCACATATATATACATTTATAGTATAAAAATATTAAAAATTTTAAATACAGAAAATATTTTAATATATTGTGCCATCTACAAATACTTCTGGGGCAGCATTTAGCCCAGTGCTTACTAGTGTGAGAATTTTGGTGCCTTTCTGTACTACACGACCATTGAAGGTAGATACGAGTTATCTCCACAGTTTTTTTTTTTAATGTTTTATTGTGAATTATGTGATAGTTTACATGGGAGAACATTAGCTTTACTTTCATCCTATCATATATCATTTCTTTGCCATGGTTACAATCCCCTCCATGCATCATCAACCAACCAAAGAGTATACCCTGCAAGCTTACACCCTGGTCATCAGCACACAACCCCTCTCCCTCTCTGGGTCTAGAGTCCCCAGCCACTCCATCTCTTCACATCATCGTCTCTGCCTCCATCTCTGGCATTAGTGCTTCTCTGGGTAGGGTCTCTCACTCCACTCTTCTCTCTTGATGGTTCCAGGGACCTCCGCTCCTGGATTGCAAAGTTATCACTCCCCTCCTTGGTACAAAACATCTACCTTTACATTTCCAACCCTCACAATCAGTCCTGATAACAGTTATTCACTATTGTATCACAAGAGACCTATCCCCATCTCCTTTCATCAGCCTCACCCAGACAGATTGGATACTACTCAGTGGAGAGTCTAACTTCCTCCATACCCTCTGAATCTAGGCTCCCTCTTGAAAGCTTGTAAGCCAGTCACTTCTTGTCTTTGTAGCCCCTGTATTTTGGGTAGCCAATGTCCAAGTTGCCCATCCCTGTCTATTCTTCCACAGTTGTTTTATTATTAGTGAACTCTTGCATTAACTGAGGTGTTCAATTGTATTAGGAAGGATAAGAGATTCCACAGTCTCCTTTAAGAACCAATTTCATTGTCAACTATTTTTCACCGGGAAGTTCCTCTTTCTATCCACCCTGAGTCCATTCCACTGTAGTTTCAGCTGCCCCCCTTTTGGTTTGTTTTTAATGGGAGTGGAGAACAGCTGGTTGCAGTCTTCCAGTTCATAACCCTTCCCAAACTTGAAGACCTATCAGCAAGTTGATTCAAACAGGATGGGCAATTTAAATGAGCAGATTGATACAGACTGGAGTTCAGGTTTATTATGGAAAATGAGTGTCCTGGGGTTACAAATTGGCCTCCATGTAATTTAGGAACTCTCAGCTTTCAACCCCAGGGGCACACGGAAAACTGCAGACTAGAAATGCTGTGCTTACCCTTTGCTTAGTTTTCCTTGACTTCCTAGGGTTAAGTGGCAGCTGTTCGTTCTCTCTTTCCCCTGCCTCTTGAACATAACAGGGGACTTCTATAAAGAAATTTCTCATTATGGGTCCACATTTACCTCAAGCTCACAAATATAACACTCCTGCTCTTCTCTGCCCTTGTATCGTGGTAATCTGAAAACAGAACCTGTCCAAAGGCCATGCTTTATGGTTGTTATTAGAAGGTAACTTCCAATTTCTCAGTGGGGATTAGGAGGTTTTCAGATTGGGTGGCTTGGAAACCTTGTGTAGATGTTTGCTTGTTCAGGCATTGGGGAAGGGACTTCCCAGAGTTAATGACCAGTGAATCTGAAGTTGACCCTTCCCTGGGCACATTTAAAAGTGCATTCTTTAAGGCATTTTCACCTCTTTGGAAAAATCTCAGCATGTTTTATTAGGCTTGGTTTATATTGATATTTAAGAATAAAGTTCTTTAGTAAGTGAGAACAATCTCTTATGGTTCAACCTAATACAACTCCAAAGAGGCATCTTTTGTCCATATATAGTGTCATTTTCAGTTTGATAAGTTATCACCAATAAATCTGACTCTATGATTATTTAGTATTTGCTGATATGTTGCTTTCTGAGTATTATCTTGTCCTTTCAAATGGACCATACATTCTTCAAAGTAATCACTGTGCCTTGTATTTCTTTATTCTACCTCATCCTTCTCTGTCAGCACCTGGTGCACTTACCCATAGTAAGTGCTCAAAACTTCTCATACTTGCATTCTTGCCTCCACCTATGAATGATGGATTTCATGGGAACAAATTAAACTTGGACATTGGAAAATTCATCTACAGGGAGAAATTCGTCAGATCCGAGTTGCTTAACAGTGTTGCCATGATGACATCTCAGAGATCATTGTTTTCTTAGGATGCTGTTTTGTGCATGGAAGTATGGCCTCTATGTACCAGATGCTGGAGTTACCTTGCCTCTCCAGCTCTGAAACCAAAAACGTCTTCAGACTTTGCCAAATGTCCCCTGTTGTTGCTAAATGCCATCAAGTCACTTCTGACTCAGCAATCCTATATAGAGTTTCTTCGGAGTGGCTCGTGGGTTTGAACTGCTGACTTATGGTTAACAGTCCAGTGCTCATCTTACAGTGCCACACCAAGACCCAAGTCGACCCCTGCCAAGAACCACTTCTCTCAACTGTCTGCCATTGAGAGGGGCCCAAGTGGTCTCATGCTGGGCCGAGATTGTCTCCTTGACAAAAGCAAGGATGCTTCTCCAGCACGTGTCGTGTCTGAGTTCCAGGTTAATGAATGATTTCTGGAAAGGAAAATTAGGGAAAAAATACTGATAAACCAAGCTCCAGATTCAGAGATCAGTCTGTCAAAGAGAGATCAGGCAGTTACAGAAAGCTGAATCCATTTGCCTTCCATCATGGTGGACGGCACAGAGAGTTAATGGTACAGCAACTGGCCCTCAGTGGTGGGTGAGTCACTTGCGTCTGTTTGTTTGCAGGTGGAGTTGAAGGTCCATGACTTCTTCTTTGAAAAGAGTGCAACAATCACAGTACACATCTCTATCAGAACAGCAGATACAAATGCCCCACGAGTGTCCTGGAACACAGGTAAACTTCCCTACGGGACGCCAAGCAAGTCACACACAGCAAGGTATCATCAAACATCACAGAGAAGGAAACACAAAGTATATGGACCTGGAAAGTATAAAGACCACATGGGAGGCAACTGAAACAGACAGGGTACATGGCTTTCCAAGGGCATCAGATAGTTGTGTGTGTTGTCTGGTTTTTGTTTTCCTCCCTAGTGACAGGGTGAGAAATGAAATCCAGCATTTCCTTGTCCAGGTGCCTACTTCTTTCCTGAGCAGCCTTTCAACTGAGTGAAGTAAAAAGTGTCTTTTTGTGATATTGAACCATAATAGTTGGGCTGAGAAAGAAAGGTCCCCAACTCACATTGTTGAAGGAAAGTGTGCACTATAATAATCCATTGCCCTATTTTTTAAATTTAAATAAAAAAAAAATTGGTGAACATGTATTCAACAAAGCCTACTTCCACTCAACAATTTTCACATGTACAGTTCAGTGACAACCGTTACGCACCTTACTTTGTATCCCCATTTTCTAACTGTCCATATTGTTTTAGTGTGCTCGCTTAGGCTCTCTGCTCCATACAGTCCTCATATGTACTTTAGAGTGACGGTGACCATTTCTAGTATAGATAATTCTTTAAAAGAACCCAACCCTCAAGGTGGACATAGTTTATTCGATGAACAAAAGTGTTGTTTAGTTTAAAGAGGACTTCATGGGACACTTTTGGTTCAAGGCTTAAAAGTTCTTTCCAGGAACTAGATTCAACGGTTCCTCCACTCTCAGTGTATCCATGTGACTCTGGTTTCCAGTAAGAATTTGAAGTTCCGTTTCACAGCTTTCCCTCCTTTTGATGAAGATCATCTAGTGAAACCTTGATGAAAACTTAGTAATGAAAATTGGCACCACCCATTTCTTCTGGTCTTATGGCAAAGGAGGTAGTACTTCATTAAGGCAGTTAAACCAGCAGTCTGTTTCCTTTTCTGATTGATTCCTGAGTTGTTTTCCTTTGTTGGAGTCCTGGTGTGGTGTTGTTGGATAACGTGCTGGACTGCAAGTTTGAACCGCAAAGTCGGCAGTTCAGGCTCACCAGGTGCTCCTCGGAAACCCTATACAGGGTTGCTATGAGTCAGAACTGACAGGATGGCACTTAACAACAACTTCCTTTGTTGCTTTAGATCAATTGTTATTTTTTGGGCCATTGCCCTACTTTTCAGTTGGTTTGCATGGAAACCAAAATATATAAATAAGAACTTGCTTTATTTATTTATTTAAAACAAGCTTTGCCCTATCTCTCGATTCTAGCGGACTCGTACTGCAGGCAGTGAATATATTTAAATCAAATGCGGATGCCTCAGTAGCATTCAAAACAGTTATAAGCAGTGTTTGTAGGTTCTATCCTGGGGACAGTACCTCACTCAGTGTGTGGTTTAAACCCTCAGATTCCAGTTTCAATGGCTCTCTTTCTGTATGTTTTTGTCTGTGTGTCTTGTGTTTCAGTAGGGATGGGGGACATCAGTTGAGTAGCCTTGATTTATGATTCTGGCTCTATGCCACACTCAACTTCTGTTGGAGGTCTGATCACCTAAAGTGGAGCTGTCATTACATAATCAGTAGATTAGCACTTGGGCGTAGTTACTGCGAACTGTGTATGTGTGGTTTGTAGCGCCCAGATTCCTTAACATAGCACTCTGCAGAGAGCTTCTAATCTGGTTTTGTTTTGTATTTTGGACATCAGAATACTTTTAGAAGTCCTTTTTTTTTTTTTTTGTATTGTGAACATAATGTATGTGCATTACTGAAAATTTGGAAAATAAAGAAAATTAAATTCTTCATTGCTCCACCACTGTGACTAGTTTGCTCTGTATGATTTGTCTAGTCTGTATGTATTTGTCTAGTTATACACAGGGTCACTATGAGTCAGAACTGACTTGATGGCACCTAACAATAACAACAAAATACAAACATGGGTCTGATGAGATGGGCACAAGGAAGTTCAAGTCAAAATGTGGCCTTCTTCACAGTTACCAGTTGAAGTAACCAGCCATGTTACAAGATGAAACAATAGTTGTTGTTGTTAAGTGCCGTTGAGTTGGTTCCAATGTATAGCAACCTTTTATAGGGTTTCTGAGGAGCAACTGGTGGGTTTGAACTACTGACCTTGTGGTTAAAATAGTCCAGTGCTGTGGTTCAAGCAGTCCTGTGCTGATCCATAGCACCACACAAGAACCAATAGGCTTTGTAATTTGGGGGACTGTGGGAGCCCTCACCAGGCAATTCCACCTAGAAAACAGGTGTGTTGTCAAGGCTTAGGAGTCAGGAAAGCTGGGTTTATTTAAGGGAAAGCATATACTTGGCCCACTAGTGCACTGTCTTTAAATATTTTCAGTTTTTTGTTTGTTTGTTTTTTAATTCTGCTCCTTTTCAAAATTCCATGCAATCTGTTTGTCTCCAGGTCTACTGGGAATTGTTGAAGGTAGCTACAGCTCTGTTTCTAACCTTACTCTATATTCTTCTGAGAATATATAGTTCTCAGAACTGAGTCCTTAGTCTATATTCTTCTCTTTGACCAGTACATGCCTTCTCTGCAGATTTCCTCTAGCATGCTAGGCCCAAGAAGATTTTATTTTAATTTCATTAGTTATAAAAGTTCTTTCCTTATTAGAGTCAAAACTAAAACCCAGCCTACAGTGCAAAATGCCATGCACTACATATATGAGATAACACCATTAAACATCCTCCTGACACAATAGCTCTGCATGTGCAATTAAACCTCTTCACATTCTCTATCCTGTGGACGAGTGATGCTCTCATAAATTATCATAAAAACACCTGACTCTTTCACCCACATAAAATATTTGCATGTTGTTTTAGAAAATTCGTTGTGGACGTTCATGAACTAAAGACCCCTATAAAGAAAATATTTGTTCTTATCTTCAGAACTTATTCTGTGGTACCATCATAATTCTAAAAGTTATATCGTAAAGGACCCAGCATCCTGAAGGAAATGTGCAGAGAGGGTTGATCAGGGAAAGACTCAGGGCTGAACACTCAGGTTAGAGTCAGGGAGCTGCAGTTTCATTCAACCATTTCCACTACCCGGTAGACCTGAGAACCAACAGATTGTAGGGACTTATGAAAGGGAACCGTTGTCAGATGCAATTGTATTTTCTCTCGTAGGCCTGAATCTACTGGAGGGGCAGTCTCGGCCGATCACTTGGGAACAGTTTCAGATTGTAGACAATGATGACCTTGGTGCTGTCCGTCTAGTCACCGTGGGTGGATTGCTACATGGACGTCTTACACTACGAGGTAGATGATCAACCTTTGTAACCCAGAAAAAACAAGCATGATGTGTTTTCTCCAAAAGCAACTCCTTCTTTATAGGGTATTCATTATAACATCTCTTGGGCCCCACGTATAAATAAACTTGTATTCAGAGAATCGGGAGATCCGGACACCATCACCTTTTGACTTTGGGCGGTCAAATCAATGGATGACAATTTATGGCTGGTACTTGGTGCCTGCCATTATTTGATTCTCAGTTTTGCTTTCTCGATACCATGATGGACACCTTGACTGATAATCTTTCCTGTTTATAGAACAAAATATTTCTCTCTCATTTCTCTGTTTTATGTGTCAAAAAAAGAGAAAAGACTTTTCTGTAGTCCAGTATTTTCGTAATAATCTTGTTAGTAGTGGTTATTGTTGTCAGGAGCCATCGAGTCCATTCCAACTCACAGTGACTCTATGCACAACAGCCTAGTCCTGTGCCATCTTCACAATTGCTGTGTTTGAGGCCACTGCTGCTGCCACTCTGTCGGTCCAGCTCAGTGGAGTTCTTCCTCTTTTTCACTAACCTTCCACTTTACTAAGCATGATGTCTTTCTCCAGGGACTGCTCCCTACTGATGACATGTTCAAAGTAGAAGAGATGAAATCTTGCCATCCTCTTAAAATTTTTCTCCAACATCATTATTAAAATGCATTACTCCTTTTCCAGCTTTCATATGCATATCAGATTATTGAAAATGCCATGACTTGGTTCAGGTGCACCTTAGTTTTCAAACTGATATCTTTGCTCTTTAACACTTTCAAGAGGTCTTTTACCTCAGATTTGCTTAATATGTCTTCCAATTGTTTGGCCCAGTAACTGTCTTCCAAATTTCTTGGTGTAGATGAGTGAGCACCTCCAGTGCTTTTATCATTTTGTTGAATTTACAATGAATAAGTTGTTGGTCTTGCAACATGTGATCTCCAGCACCATTTCTATAACCAAGGCCATATTTTCCAACTCCTGATTCCTCCTCTTTGTTTCTAGCCTTCACATTTCAATCACTAGTAATTATCAAAGCATCTTAATTGCATGTTTCACCAGTTTCAGAGTGAAGAAGTTGGTATCATTCTTCAATTTCATCATCACTGGCTTTAGTGGTTGGCGTGTAAATTTGGAAAATAGTGGTATTAACTGGTCTTCCTTCTAGGTGTATGGTTATTATCCTATTGCAGATAGAATTGTACTGCAAGATAGATCTTGAAATGTTCTTTTGACAGTGAATGTGACACCATTCCTCTTCAGTTTGGCATTCCTGGCATAGGAAACCATATGATTAGCTGACTCACAATGGTCAGTTCTATTCCATTCCAGTTCAGCAGTGAATATGGATCTTTATGTGTTTAATTCTTTTTGCCCACTTCCAGCTCTCTTAGATTCATACTTAGTGTACTCTATTATTCTGGCTATTAATTGATGTTTGCAGCTGTTTCTCCTCAGCAGCAGCAAATGGAGGTCCTGAAGCTTTACTCCATTCACGTCATTATGGTCATCTTTACTTTGAGGAGGCAGCTCTTCCCCAGCTGTATTTGAGTCCCTTCAACTGTGGGACTCATTTCTGACACTGTCTGACAATATTCTAGTTCTGTTCATACTGTTTCATCTCCTGGCACCATATCTGACAATGTGCTGCTGCAATTAATAATTTTCAGTGTCTAAACATTCAGACGTACTCTGCCTCTCCTTCTTCCTACACTGTCTTAGTTTGCAATTTCCACTGAAACCTGTTCACTATTTAAAATACTGGTCGCATAGCTTCCAGCCTCACAGCAACATGCTAGCCACCACAGTAGGACAGACTGACAGACGAGTGGTGGTGGTAGTGGTAACTAGTATCATTTGAAGTTAACAAATTCATAATTACACAGAGATGGTCGTTTTCAAGGTAATAGAACCCCCGACAATACAAACTCATTGTTGTCGAATCAATTCCAACTCATCGTGTCCATCTAGAACAGAGAAGAACTGAACCCATGGTCTCCAAGGCTGTAAACCTTTATAGGAGCAGACTGTCTCTTATTTCTCCCATGATGCTGCTGGGTGGGTTCACACCACAGACCTTTAGTTTAGTAGCTGGGCACTTAGCTACCGCACCACCAGGCTTCCTAACAATGGTTATTAGCAATCTCACCGCCATTGACTCAATTCTAACTCTAGCCCTACAGGACAGATTGGAATTTACCTGTAGGGTTTCCAAGGCTGTAATTCTTTACAGATGCAGACTGTCACATCTCTCTCGTGTGGATTGGATGGTGGGTTCGAACCACTGAACTTTCTGTTAGCAGCCAAGTGCTTAACCACTGAAACACCAAGGATTTTTAAAAAAAACACAAGATAATAATCATTGTTGTTAAGTGCCATCAAGTTGGTTCTGACTCACAGTGATCCTGTATAGGGTTTCCCAGGAGCGGCTGGTGGGTTTGAACTGCCGACCTTGTGATTCAAACTGACCTTATGATCCAGTACCTATCCTGTAGCACCACATCAGGACTCCCTAATAAATCCAATGAGATTTATGATAATACAGTACATCAATGGTAAGGATTTAATTTAATTACCCTCTTGGTTTGGCTAAGTGTAAAGCAGAATGACAGCTCTTATTTATCATTTGTGGTTAGGGAATTCTGAAATTAAAAGTAGCATGGTGAACACACAATAAATCCTTCTTAGAACTATTGAAGATCAATATAAGCCTTGAATGGATCAGTTAGGTCTGGTGTTCAGCTATATGTAAGGGAAACCCAATTGTAGTAGCTTAAAAATTGAAGTTATTTTCCTCATGTGACGAGTTGTTCAGATGTAAAAATTTCATGTCTATGACTGACTCAGCGGCACTTAACAACAACAACAACATGATGCCTGATGTCAGCAGTTTCTCTTCTGTTCTGTCACTTACACCTCCAGGCATCCACGTTCGAGGCAGGGATGGAGGGAAGAAACAAGGGAAATACTCATGCCCTAACTTAGGTCTCCTTAGCAGACTGTATTACGTGGCTACCCTAGTTAAAAGGAAGTCTGGGAAGCTCAGTATTTTAAGATGGCCATGTTGCCATTCCAAAACAAGCTGAGATTCTGGTAGTAAAGAAGAAGTTGAAAGTGCCTTGGGGTAAGTCCCTTACCTTAGTATCTAGTGATTTAGTCTTCTGAGGTCTTTATAGCATTTGTAATACTTTGTGCAAAAAGTGAAGAAGTATTTACTAATACTGTAGGAATGAAATGGGAATTGGTGGTCCATCAAACAATGTTGCATGGGCTGAGAGGAGGTAGCAAATACTTGGAACACTTATTAAACAGTTGCTTTATGCCAAATACTATGTGAAGAATTCTACATCCTTTTCTCTTTTTTCTCACATCAGTTTTATGAGGTGAGATATTAATTATTATTCCTATTTTACAAATGAGAAAGCTAAGACTTTGAGAAGCTACACTGAATTATTTAAGGACATGTTTCTAGAAGGTGGCAGAGTTGGGATTTGAACCTAGGCTGATTGACATTACAGCTCTTGTTTTTAGCCTTTAAACAGTAATCCTCAACCTTTCACATGTACCTCAAACTTTAGAGTCGCCTGGAGGGCTCCAGGAAACAGATTGCTGGATTAGACTTTCCATTTCAGAAGGTAGGATGAGGCCTAAAGGAATCCTGGCAGCACAAAAACCTGATGATCTTCTTCCAGAAAGATTAGAACCTAGAAAACCATCTGGCAGTTCTACGCTGTCTGATACATAGGGTCCCTAGGAATAGGAATCAACTTAGGGGCACACAGGAATGTGCATTTCTAACAACTTACTAGCTGGTGCTAATGCTGTTGGTTGGGACCACAGTGAGGATCACCCCCCCAAGCAGTGTGTTGTCATAGGAAATGATAAGTTGAAGAACAACTATTAAGTGTTCTCATCCTTACTGTGGACTATGAGGTAGGTGTTATAATTCCTGGGAGCCATGGTGGCACAGAGGTTAAAATGCTTGGCTGCTAACCAAAAGTTCAGTTTTTAAAACCCACCAGCTACTCTGTGGGAGAAGATGTGGTCATTCACTTCCATAGAGATGTACAACCTTGGAAACCCTATGGGGCCACTCTACTCTTCCCTACAGGCTCACTGTGAGTCAGGATCGACTTCACAGCTCTGGATGGGTATTATCATCCGTAGGGGTCAATGGTGGTTTGGGGGTAGAATTCTTGCCTTCCAGTATACTTCATGCACAGCAACCAACCATCTGTCCATAAAGGCTCGTGTGTTGCTGTGATGCTGAACAGATTTCAACAAAGTTTCCAAAATAAGACAAACTGGAAAAAGGGCCTGGTGATCTACTTCCAAAAATCCGTCTGTGACAAGAATATGGATCCTAAAGAGATCATGGGAATGGCACCAGACAAGGTAGCAGTTTGTTTTACTGTGCATGGAGTTGTCGTGAGTTGGGGTCCGCTTGTTGACAGCTAACAACAACACCATCTCTGATTCATAGTCTCAAGTCCAAATCTGTACAGCTAGTAAATGTTCAAGCCAGTGTTCAAAACTAGGTCTGTGGGGTGTACCAGCCCACCTCAAGATGTTGTTTCCCAGGTGAAGGAAGCCAGGCACCAATTTCCTGAAGGTTCACTCCTGCGATGAGGCTTCCATTGCAGCGGTAGTGCCTGGATGCCCCCATTCATTCTGCTGTATCTTTGCTCTCTCCATCAGGGGGGAAAGGATTTCTCTTCACTGTTGCTGATGTACAAGCTGGAGTTGTTCGCTATCATCATGATGACAGCGATTCCACCAAAGACTTTGTGGTCTTCAGGATATTTGATGGCCACCACAGCATCCGCCACAAGTTTCCCATCCACATCTTGCCCAAAGATGATAGTCCCCCATTCCTCATAACCAACGTTGTGATTGAACTAGAGGAGGGCCAGACTATACTCATCCAGGGTTCCCTGCTGAGAGCTTCAGACATGGACTCTAGTGATGACTACATCTTCTTTAATATCACGAACCCCCCACAGGCTGGAGAGATCATGAAGAAGCCTGGACCAGGGTTGGTAGGTAAGTACCATGCATTTAGGAGAATTTGATTGGAATGGATTCTTTTGTGGAGAACTCTCTATGCACACTTAAAGGATTTGCTTAACTCATGTTAGAATTTGTGCTAAGGTGGATATAAATTTTATGAGGTAAAATATTAATATTATTCCTGTTTGATTGGTAGAGAACTTGAGACTTGGAGAAGTTTATTTGCGTTTTCCAAGGTTATACATCTAGAAAGTCCCAGAGCTGGGTCTCAGTAACCATCACTATAAAGAGTTGTCAACCAAGGAAGGTAATAGGGAAAATAGGTCTCAAGGGGATGTTGGATCTATTCTAGATTATTGATATGGTAATTTCATGAATAACATTTCATTACACGTTATTACGCGTTTGGAGGAGAATATCAAAAGGTCCATGGGCTGACAAAAGAACCAATAGAAGAAGTGCAGCCAGAGTACTCCTTGGAGGTCAAGATGGCCAAACTTCGTCTCTCATACTTCAGACATATTGTCAGGAGGGACCAGTCACTGGAGAATGATATTATGTTTGGTAAGGCAGAGGGTCAGAGAAAAAGAGGAAGACCCCCAATGAGACGGATTAGCCAAGTGGCAGCATCAATGGACTCAAGCGTGGCAACAGTAGTGAAGTTGGTACAGGATCAGGCAGTGTTTTGTTCTGCTGTGCATAAGTTGCCTATGGGTCGGTACCGACTCGATGGCACCTAACAACAACAACAACATGTTATTACAATTATCTACTTTCTCATGAGTTTGGTAAAATAGGGATCAAATAGTATTGTATATGAAAAAAGACTTTTTTGAAAAAAATTTCCAATTCATTATTTCTACACATTAAGACAGCAATAACAATTTAAAAATTTTCTGGTGTATTATTTAAAGTCTGATTGAAGCATTCAGTGAAGGTTCCCTGTGCACACAGGGTAGACAAGATACCGCAGACTTTTGGAGATAAATTCAACACCATTGTACCCCAACACCCAGTGGAATCTTATACAACTGTGATGTTTTGTGGGCCCAACAGGCTATCCTGTTCCTGGCTTCCTTCAGAGGGATCTGTTTAATGGGATCATTTACTACCGTCATTTTGGTGGAGAAATCTTTGAAGATTCTTTTGAATTTGTCCTATGGGATACTCACGAACCTCCGAATCTTTCAATGCCTCAGGTAAGAGACCATCTTTGAATACTTTCCCAAAGTCTTGTGCAAGATATTAATCATGGGAGATGTCATTAGAAATTGCATGAAAACAAGTTTCAAGAGTCAAAATGTGAGACTCACTGGGTTAAGCAAAATTAAACAGATTTCTTTACAACAGGCCTACTGACATGTTGGAGTCCTGGCATGGCGCTGTGGGTTAATGCGCTGGACTGCAGAGTCTGTTTGAACCACACAGTCAGTGGTTCAAGCTCACCAGTCATTCATCAGAAACCCTATACAGGGTTACTATGGGTCGGAACCGACTTGATGGCACATAACAACAACAACAACTGACGCATTTATTTTTCTAAAGAGTTAAAAAAATTTTTTTGCATGTATGGAGTGCTTCCAAGATTATTATTTATTCATGGGGGCCTTTTTTTAAAAAAAATTATCACCTCACAAAATTTGCTTGGTTCATAAACTCAAGAAAACACAAACTTCTTTTACATGTGGTGGTTAGAGGATAGGCTGTGTTTCTCTCACATCCTTGACACTAACTATTTGGCCTGCACCTGAGTTTCCTCCTCTGTGAAACAGATGACAGTCTTCCTCTGGATAAGTGAAGTGGTACACAGAAATACTGAGGACTCTCTTACCAATGGTTAAGTATTCAAAATTATCATCTCTTGTTGCTTTTGAAGAACTAAGAGTCTTACTTCCACTTGCGGATACCATTTGTTGTTGTTGTTGTTAAGTACTGTGGAGCGGCTCTGACTCATAGTGACCCTGCACAGGGTTTCCAAGGCTGTAAATCTTTATGGGAGCAGAACACCTCACCTTTCTCCGACGGAACAGCTGGTAGTTTCAAACTGCTGACCTTGTGGTTGGCAACCTGACTCGTAACCACTACGCTACCAGGATACCATTTAGCTGTATAGAGTTCAGAAATATGTTTAAGCAAACTTTCTCACATAAGATTTCTAAAAATGAATCAGTTGTAGAATCTGGATATGAAAGAGCCCTTGTAAGAAGTTGAGAGTGGTTGCTGGTGGCTGTAGCGCTATAGGGTCAGCATTGGACTGCCAACCACAAGGCCAGCAGTTCGAACCCACCAGCTGTTTCTTGGAAACCCTATATAGGGTTGCCATGAGTCAGGACCAACAACAACAACAATCTTAGAAAGTAGCATGTGTAGAGAGATCCAATAAACTCTCCTATGTGTTCTAGAATGACTACTTACAGCATGTGTCTTGTTGGTTACATAATGCCTTCAAAATGAGACCATTAGGGTCATTAGCCAATGCATAGGTGGTTGAGATTCATCTGTGTGCTGTGATGAAGATAACAGAAGGGATGATTAGGATGAAAGATGTCAGAGAGCCCAGGAACTGAAGGAAATAGGTCATTCATGGTACAGATGATGAATGAGGCAATGGAGAATGAATGAGAAAACTGTTCATCTGCTTGTTCACTAACAGGTTAACTCTTTTATATGTAACACTTTTTTCATCAATATATTCTATGCCATTTCTAGGTCAGATCTTTGTTGATGGGCGATCTCAAAATAGTAACTATTAATAGGGTTTATTTCTAAATGTTCTATTATATCTATTCAAAACATTTTTTGGAGGCATGGGTGGAGTACTGTGTGGCACTGTAGGATAAAGCATTGGACTGAAAGGTCCATTTGAATGGAAAGGTCAATAGTTCAAACTCACCAGCCGCTCCTTGGAAACACTATACAGGGTCGCTATGAGTCAGAATTGACTAGACAGCACTTAAAAAAAAAAAACCAACACAAAAATTTAGAATACCACATTACTTTTAGAAAGCTACTTACCATTTCGAAAATGAACCATTTAGGGCCTTCCCCTCTTCTTCTGCTGTTAAATATTTTATTGATCATATTTTTCGTACGAACAAATATTTATGTGACATTCCTTTATAATAAACACCAAGGCAGTGCATACTTTATTGAAGCACACTAATTCTGTCGGTCCAATTATAAGTTTATTTCCTATGATGATGGGTTTCTCAAGAAATTACAATTGCATTTTTCTTTACTCTCATCTTCTTAATCTGTGTTCTGAGAGAAGGTTCTATAGTCTTACTCTGTCTTCAGATACTGACTTTTCTTTTTAAATAATATTTCTCCTATCACTAATCTGTCAGTTTGTCATCCTGTGGTGGCTTGAGTTGCTGTGGCTCTGGAAGTTTTGTCTGCAGTATTTTAATATAAACAGGTTTTTAAGATGGTGCACAGGTTTCAGCAGATCCTGCAGACTGAGACAAATGAGGAAGAAGGAGAAGCAGACAACTTCTGAAGGCATAGCCACTGAAAACACTTAAGAATAATAGCAGAACATTAGCTGACAGAGTACTAAGGTCTGAAGGCACTCAAAATACAAATGGGTAAGAGCTGTCTCCTCAAAGAAGAGTTGACCTTAATGATGTGAATGGAGCAAAGCTTTCAGGACCTTCATTTGCTGATTGACCACAACTCAGAATGAGAAGAAACAGCTGCAAGCATCCATTAACAATCAGAACGTGGAACTTACAAAGTATGAAACTAGAAAGACTGGAAGTCATCAAAAATGAACTGAAACACATAAAGATCGATATCCGAGGCATGTTGTTGTTAAATTAAAAACCATTGAATCGGTTTTGATTTATAGTGACCCTGTATATGGTTTCAGAGGCACAGCTGGTGGGTTTGGACTGCTGACCCTGTGTAAGCTGATATGGACTGCTGTTGGCCATTTTGAGTCTGACAGTCTTATGGTTTACTCTGCCAGGAATGACAAATTGAAGAGCAATGGCATTGTATTCATCATCAAAAAGAGAATTTCAAGATCTATCTTGAAGTATAATACTCTCTCTGATAAAATAATATCCATACGCCTAAAATCAAGACCAGTTACTACCACTGTTATTCAAATTTACACACCAACTACTAAAGCCAGTGATGATGAAGTGGAAGAATTCTACCAACCTCTTCAGTCTGAAATTGATCAAACATGCTATCAAGATGCATTGGTAATTATTGGTGATTTAAATGTAAAAATTGGAAAAAGAGGAAGGACCAGTACTTAGAAAATTTGGTTTTGGTGATAAAAACCAATGCTGGAGATCACATGATAGAATTTTGCATGACTAATGACTTACTCATTACAAGTATCTTTTTACAATAACTTAAAAGGTGACTATACACAAAGATCAGCTCAAGAAGATAAAGCCAAATATTACAACAAAAATTGCAAAAATCTGGAATCAGAAAACCAAAAAAGGAAGAACATGCTCAGCATTTCTCAAGCTGGGGGAACTGAAGAAAAGAGTCAAGCCTTGATTTTGCTATTGAAAGATTCTCTGGGCAAATTATTGAATGATGCAGAAAGCATCAAGAGAAGATGGAAGGAATACACAGAGTCACTGCACCAAAACTAAATGGTTAATGTTCAACCATTTCAAGAGGTAGCATATGATCAAGAGCCAATGATACTGAAAGAGGAAGTCTAAAGTGCATTGAAGAAATTGGCAAAAAACAAGGCCAGGAATTAGTGGGATAAAAATTGAAATCTTTCAAGAAAGTGAGGTGACACAGGAGGGACTTACTCATCTATGCCAAAAAATTTGGAAGACAACTATCTGGCCAACTAATTGGAAGAGATCTGTATTTGTGCCCATTCCAAAGAGAGGTGACCCAATGGAATGAGGAAATCATCTGGCAATCTCTTTGATAGCCCATGCGAGTAAAGTTTTGCTAAAGGTAATACAGAAA
>NW_006408583.1:12673842-12692634 GCF_000296735.1 Chrysochloris asiatica
GAGTGGTGGCCGTTTGGTTTTATGTTGATACTGTCTCTTTAAATTTTGATGTCAATCTTGATACAATCCTGATAGAATCAAGATACAATCAAGATATTCTCTCCTAGTCCTGTCAATCCTGATACAATCAAGATATGCTTTCCCAAGATGGCAGCTCCTAGAACAGCTGAGTGTCTATACTATCACTTTAAATTTTGATGTTAATCTTGATATAATCCTGATATAATCAAGATACAATCAAGATGTTCTCTC
The DNA here is from genome assembly GCF_000296735.1 of Chrysochloris asiatica. Classification (NCBI taxonomy): domain Eukaryota; kingdom Metazoa; phylum Chordata; class Mammalia; order Afrosoricida; family Chrysochloridae; genus Chrysochloris; species Chrysochloris asiatica. The sequence goes on from NW_006408583.1 coordinate 12,674,095, forward strand.
CTGATACTAACAATCCTGGTACAATCAAGATATTCCCTCCCAAGATGGCTGCTCCGGGTCTTGATCCAGAAAACTATGGATTTCTGGATTCCCTTCAAATTCCCCAGCTGTAAACCCTCTGACCCTCCAAACATACCTTTATATTTGTTTCAGAGTTCCAACACCATCTCATGAGCCCTCGTGGACTGGTATTCCGTGTTGTTGTTGTCGGAACTCCTCACTACACATCTCACTGCTTGAAGTTCTCGCTGCTCAAAGAAAACATAGGGCTAGAAAATCAAAAGGGAATTACACGCTCAGCATTTCTCAAAAACTGAAGAAAAAATTCATGCCTTGGGTTGCATAACTGAAGAGCAAAATATTGAATGATGCAGAAAGTATCAAAGTAGACAGAAGGAATATAGAGTCACTGTACCAGAAAGAAAGGAACCCTGATAGTGTAGTGGGTCATTCATTGGGCTGCTAACCACAAGGTCAGCAGTTTGAATCCATCAGCCACTTCACAGGAGAAAGATGAGGATTTCTGCTCCTGAGAAGGTTTACAGTTTTGGAAATCTACACAGGGTCACTATGAGTCCATACCAACTCAACACTGTGTAGCAGCAGCAACAGCAGAATTGGTGAAGGATGAACCATTTTTAAGAGGTAGCATATAATGAAGAACCAGAGGCACTGAAGGAAGACGTCTAGGCTGCACTGAATGTATTGGTGAATAAGAAGGATCCAGGAATTGATGAAATCCAAATTGAAGTGGGACAACGAACTCCAGCTGTCCTGGAGGTGCTCACTCATCTATGCCAAGAAATTTAGACGACATCTACCTGGCCAACTGACTGGAAAAAATCCATATTTGTGCCCATTCTAAAGAGAGGTGACCCAACAGAATGTGGAAATGATTGAATAATATCATTAATATCACTTGCAGGTAAAACTATGCTGAAGATCATTAAAAACAAGTTGAGACATTGACAGGGAGCTGCCAGAAATTCAAGATGGGTTCAAAAGAGGAAGGAGGGTTATCACTGCTGACTTCAGATGGATCTTAGCTGAAAGCAGAGAATACCAGAGAAATATTTACTTTGTGCTTTATTGACTACGCAAAGGCATTTGACTGTGTGGATCATAACAAACTGTGGGCAACATTGGGAAGAACGGGTATTTCAGAACACTTAATCGTGCTTATGAGAAACCTCTTGGTACATAAAGCAAGAGGCAGAAATTCGAACAGAACAAGGGGATACTGAATGGTTTAAAACCAGGAAAGGTGCATACCAGAGTTGAATCCTTTCACGAGTCAGTCTGTATGCTGAGCAAATAATGCGAGAAGCTAGATTATCTGAAGAACACAGCATCAGAATTGGAGGAAAACTAATTAACAACCAGTGATATGCAAATGACACAACCTTGCTTGCTGGAAACAAAGAGGACTTAAAATACTTATTGATGAAGATTGTATCTCAATGTAAAAACAACAAAAATCCCCACAACTGGACTAATAAATAACATCATGATAAATAGAGAAAAAATTGAAGATGTCAGACTTCATTTTGATTATATCCACAATGCTCGCTGATGGAAGCATCAATCAAGAATTCAAATGCTATATTGCATTAGGCAAAAGACCTCTTGAAAGTGTTAAAGCGCAATGATGTCTGTTTGAGAACAAAGACATACCTGACCTAAGCTATGTATTTTCAATTGCCTCATATGTTGTGAATTAATGCACAGGACTGCAAGGTCACTTTGAACCTCAAGGTCGACAGTTCAGGCTCACCAGTCGCTCTTCCAAAACCCTATACAGGATCAGAGTCAGAATCGACTTGACGGCACTTAACAACAACAACAACAACATATACTTGTGAAGGTTAGACAATGAATAAGGAAGACCACAGAAGAAACAATGCATTTGAATTATAGTGTTGGAGAAGAATATTCAAAGTACCATGAATAACAAATAAATCTGTCTTTGAAGAAGTACAGCCACAATGCTCCTTATAAGTGAGACTTTTGTTCTGTGGACATTCTGACAGGAGGGATCAGTCCCTGGAGAAGGACGTCATGCTTGGTAAAGTGGAGGATCAGTGAAAAAGAGGAAGTTCCTCAGTACGATGAAGGGACACAATGGCAATATGAAAGGCTCAAACATAACAACAATTGTGAAGCTATTGCAGGACCGGCAATGTTTCATTCTGTTGTGTATAGGGTTGCTGTGGGTGGGAACTGACCAGACAGAAATTAACAACAACAAATATTTTCCAGGGAATCCACCACTCTGACATCTCTACATGGCTGTCTTAACATCCATGTAAGACATTTTAAACTCAATCATGTCCCACAAATGTTTAGTTTATTTCCTTAAGACCATTTCTTCAAAACCACTGTGGCCAGAATCTCTAAAGTGATTCCTGATTTCTTTCTCTCTCTTATCTACTTAACCAGTCAGCTCGTCTTACCAAATAAACGCCTCTCCTCCCCTTCTACCTCCCCATCCCACTGCCAGCACTTAAGTTTTTTTCTTCATCTTTCTGGACTAAATTAGACTCTGAATTTTGCGCAAGCCTCTAAAAGTAAAATAAATCAGCCACATCTTTGTTAATTGGAGAAAGTTAAAATCCATGTGACTCCATAGCAGTGTGTCTGGTAAAATTTCATGGTGCTTTAGAATAATTATTAGACCACAAAGTCAGTTTGAACTGCAAGATCAGTGGCTCAAACTCACCAGCAGCTCCTTGAAAACCCTATACAGGGTCACTGTGAGTAAGAACTGATTCAGTAGCACTTGACAACATTCCCCCCTATTCTGCCTCTTCTGATTGTTGGTATTTATAATTTAGTTCCTCTCAGTTACATAGACTCCTTCTCTGATGTCTTCATTACACAACTTCCTAGGCTGGGTCCGCTGGTCCTTTTATATACTTCAGTATCTTTCTACGCACATCCTCATTATTGAACATATTATAATGTGAAGCCACTGTATGTTTTATTGAATAAACTATGAGGTAACTGAATGCTGGAACCCTGAATTGCTTGTTTTTGTACCAATAGTCCTTGAGAATAGAACCTCAGGAACAGTTTGTAGTTTTCAAAATTAACTATGATTCCAACTTGAATGAAACTAGGAGAAATATGAAGACTCAAACATTTGGTTTGGTGTTGGGGGAGGGAGTGAGATGGGTAGTTATGTGTAAAACTTTGCTCTTCAGGGTTTTTAAGGATTAGTGTGTACATACCAACAAAACAGTATTTGTGTGTGTTTGTGCTGGTAAGTATTTTATTTTATAAAACTGATGTTATCATAGAAACTCAAAATCTTAAAGCATCTAAATGATTCTTTAGTCTATTGGATTACTGCATCAGCAATTTGGACACGTATCTAATCCTGTCCCACAAATAAAAGCATATGTAAAACATTCAACACATCTGTAACTTCCAACTGTTGAACTAAAAGTTCAGATAAAATGGTTACTTGCTGGTAGCTTTTGAGGTTAGAGCGTCCAGTGTGGATTCAGATATTAAACTCAGGCTCAGCATTCTTCAGGCCACACTGTTAGAACACTTCCTTTCTTTGAGGAAGACACTGAGGATTTTCTCAGCAGAGAACCAATTTAATTAAAGTAGGGAGGAGTTTACATAAGAAGGAAGTGCCCCTTACCTCCCCCTCATAATTCCTATCTGGTTATTTGACTGAGAAATATACACACATCAGTAAGATGTGTACATATCAGCAAGAAATCGCCATCATCTTTCTATCTTGGTTGCCATGATTGTCATCAAATAAAGCCTCCGTTGACTTGTTTTGGCAAATGATTTTCTCTTTCATTCTACTTGATAGAGTTGGAGACTTAAGAGACCTTAAGCTAGGAGAGAGTAACGTTAGAAATGAACTGGAGAATGGATCATAAGGAGGATAGAAGAAAGAAACAGAGAGAGAACAAGGAAGTGAAGAAAAAAAAGGAAACAGATTCCTCAAAGTCCTGTGAGTGGAGTGGAACAGAAACAAAAAAGCTCTCAGAGACAGAACAGATGGGAGAGAGCATCTCTGGGATAGGTACTACTTATCGGAAGTCAGACCAGAAAGTTGGGTGGGCAAAACTAACATTGGAATGAGCATTTGGTGGTGAGAAATAGCACTGGAGGGTCTTAAAGGGAGCCATAGATAAAAAGCAAGTAGGAATCAGAACGCAGGGCAGACGAGGGATAGACAACTGAGGTCTACACTAACGTCAACTACTGGCAGGGAGAGCATGAGATGGTGAGCTTGATTCTGAGAGACAAGGTCAGTGTTTCCTAGTTTATAACCTGATTTACCACTGTATACTCAGAACCCCTATAAGTCTGCCTACAGATGCATGTGACCACAAGTAGATTTGGAGGGAAGTGAGGGAAATCAGCATGTAAAAGTGTTTGGTTTGAGCACGAACTTTGCACCGTTTGTCTGGGAACTGGTGTTGAATGCGTCTGTTACAACAAATGTTCAGTACAATGAGAACACTTTATTTCTCTATGGAATTTGGTAAAATGGGATTTTTCTCCTCTATAGAAACACAATGACTATTTGAACATGCATAAATATGTAAAGACATATCAACTCAGGCAATCATAAAGCATGTTGAAAAATGTGCCTACCAAGAATTACTAAAGGGGTATACAAAAAAGCATGCTTAAACATTCTTTTTACACAAAGAACACATTGGAGAATAAATTAGCATAGAAAATGGTCTCTTTGAAGGCACAATAACTATTGTTTCCTTATTAAAACCAGTTTTTCAATTAAGCGGAGTCTCACTGATCCACATTGTGGCTAGGCAGTCCCATAGAGAATTTCTGAACTTTGTAGATTAGCAAAATACTATAATTGGAACAAAAAAAAAAATCACGACACAGACTTCAGAAGACTAGAGAAATGACTGTCTTTGTAGTCCGTTTTGTTGATAACTGGCTGTAGTTTTTAATTATTGGAATGCTTCAAAATAGAGTAGTAAATATGCGGTATGTTTTTGTAAAATGAAGGAAGGAAAGGAAAGCAGGGAATTAATTTACTGAGCACCTACTAAGTCCTGAACACACCCTGAATTACCTTTTGATCCTGGTAACACATCACTGTAACTGCCATTGTGAGGGTTACCAAGGAAAGGAGGGAAAAATCCAGATGCAAACGGGTTCAGTGGTTCAGGCAAGGAGCGCAGCTTGTAGGTGGCAGAACGGATATTCCAGTCGTTTCTATATCATAGCAAAAGTTTCACCATGTTTTAGTTTTTGCTTTGTATGTCCATTTTAGAAAGAATTCTCTTCATGTTTTTAATTGGGTGTTATGAACATGACTAAAACTTGGCACGCTGATCTGTACCTCAGTGACATTAAACTAGATCAAAGTCAGAGTCCAAATGCTTTCAAGTGGCAGACTGTGCAAAGACCTATGTCGTTGGGTGCTGTCACATTGATTTGTGACTCATAGAAACTCCGTGTGACAGAGTAGACCTGCCCCAGAGGGCTTTCTCAGTTGAAGAGGCTTTCTGCTCTCTCGGAGCTTTACAGCCTCGGAAATGCTATCCAAGGTCGCTATGAGTCAGAACAGACTCAACAGAGTGTAACAACTGCATCAGCCTTCACAGAAGCACATTACCAAGTCTTTTCTCCCACAAAGCAGCTGGGTGAGTTTGAATCACCAACCGTTAGTTTATAAGCCAAGTATTTAAAAACTGTGCCACCAGAGAGCTCTCAGAGAACTACGGTGTTGTTGTTGTTGTTGTTAAGTGCTGTAGAGTCAATTCCAACCCATAGCAACTCTGTATAGAGTTTCCGAGGAGCAGCTGATGAATTCGAACCGCCGACCTTTCTGTTCAAACCAACTGCAGTCCAGCACATTAACCCACCGTACCACCGCAGGACTGTGATGCCAACAGCTGGACCATGTCCAGGGAGAGTAGGCAATTGTTTTATCCTAACCAGTAAGGGATTATTGTTAAAAAATAAAAGAACAAGTAAAAGTGATACTAAATGCTGTGTGGCAAAATCCCCTTGCATTTTAGCATGACCCAAACCTGTGAATGTGGTTTTAAGAATTTTTGCAATCTCAAACTGATCATGGCAACCCATTCAGCTAGCAAATGCTTAGTGAAGTGCCTCTTACATACAAAATTCCATAATCTATGTATTGGAGATGCAGAGATGAAGGTGGTATTTGTTGAGCACCGACTGTGTGCCAGGCATTTCATCTGCATAGTGATATTTGATCCTTATACAACTCCATGAAATTGTTGGTATTTTTCTAAACTTACAAATAAGAAAATTAGCACATAAGAATGTTAAGCAACTTCTTCAAGGCTAAACAGATAGTAAGTGATATATACTCAGGATTGTAACTGCTTACTGCCAATTTCCATGTGGTTTGTACAACACTGCAATCTTGCTCTCAAGGAATTTGTAATCTTGGTTGGAGAAAGACTGACATGTAAACCACTAACTATTAATATGGTGGTTCTGTGCCGTGGAGTCGGTTCCGACTCATAGCGACCCTGTACAGGGTTTCCAAAGCTGTAAATCTTAAGGGAGCAGGACACCTCATCTTTCTCTCTTGGAGCAGCTGGTAGTTTTGAACTGCTGACCTTGCGGTTCACAGCCCGATTTGGAACCACTATGCTACCAGAGTTCCTTAACTGTTAATATAAGACAGTGAAATTAGAAATGCTTGTTGAGGGCTAAGCGAAATGCAGGAACAGTAATTGTAACTAAGAAATTGGGGGAAGTTTCACAGAAAAGTCTTCCAGGGTTGGAAGGCATTGGATTGCTGGTGAAAGCAGACAAACATTCCAGATTGCAGAAACAACATGCAGGCGGGTGAGATGATCAGAGAGAGTGCAGGATTCACTTTGAAAAGTACTACAGGTTCATTACTTTTGCTCAAGAAAAAGCCCTGGGGGGCACTGTAGGATAAGCAAGCATTGGACTTCTAAACACAGAGTGGGCAGTTCAAACCCAATAGATGATCTGCAGGAAAAAGATGAGACTTTTTGCTCCCCTAAAGGTTTATTTATAACCCCAGAAACTCTATATAGGGTCACTATGTGTTGCCTCAGTGACAGTGGGTAGTGGGTTAGTGCAAGAAAGGGAGCCCTGGTAGTGCAGCAGTTAAAGCACTTGGCTGCCAACCAAAATATTAGCAGTTTGAACCCACAAGTCCCTCCATGAAATAAAGACAGTGAAATCCGCATCTATAAATACTGTTCTTGTCGTTGTTAGGTGCCATCAAGTCAGTACCAACTCATAGAGACCCTATGCACAACAGAATGAAACACTGCCCGATCCTGGGCAAGCCTCACAATTGTTGCCATGCTTGAGCCCATTGATGCTGCCACTTTGCCAAATCATCTCGCTGGGGGTCTTCCTCTTTTTCTCTGACCCTCCACCTTACCAAACATGATAACCTTCTCCAGTGACTGACCCTTCCTGCCAATATGTCTAAAGTATAAGAGAGGAAATTTAGCCATCCTGGCTTCCCAGGAGCACTCTGGCTGCGCTTCTTCCAACACGGATCTGTTGGTTCTTTTGGCAGCCCATGGCACTTTCAATATTCTCCTCCAATACCGTAACTCAAATGCAGCAGTTCTTCTATGGTCTTCCTTATTCACTGTCCAGCTTTTGCATGTATATAAGGTTATTGATAATACCATGGCTTGGGTCAGGTGCACCTTAGTCCTCAAGCTGACATGTTTACTCTTCAACACTTTCAAAAGGTCTTGTGCAGCAGATTTGCCATAAAGATTACAGCCTTGGAAACCTTATAGGGTAGTTCGACTCTGCCCTATAGGGCCACTGAGAGTTGTAATTTACTCCAAGCAGTGGGTTTTTAAGGGGTTGGCTCAATTGTTTCAAAGCGAGGGGACATTTGCACAACAAATAGGAGATGTCTGTAAATTAGACATTTGTAACCCTGGGACTCCCTGTATTATACATTATAGTATCTGAAAATCACCTTAACACTGGTGTTTGCAATAACGGTGCAGGTGTTTTCCTTCTAGGTAGTGACAATCCACATCACGCCAGTGGATGATCAACTTCCACAAGAAGCTCCTGGAGTTTCTCGGCATTTGGTTGTCAAGGAAACGGAGGTGGCCTACATAACTAAGCAGCAACTGCACTTTGTGGACATGGAGTCACATGACAGGGAACTGCTGTACACAATAACGACACCTCCATTTTTCTCCTTTGGCCCCAGGTATCTCCATGAAACATCATCGCTTGGGCTATTAGTTGAGGTTTGGAGAGTTGAAAATGTCAGTATTCAACATTCCAAGTGGTTGAAGGACTTTGCCTAATCAGACTTAAATTTATACCCACGATTTAGCATTTACTTTGATTTCAAATGTATCTTGTACTTCCCTTCAAAAGCTATACTGATTGGTAAGTGGCCAGAAGTTTGTGTATCGTCAATTTGTGGTTGTTGAGTCCTGTCCAGTGAGTTCTGAGCGACCCTGTGTAGAGTTTTCAAGGAGTGTCTGGTGGGTTCGAACCACCAGCCTCGTGGTTAGTAGTCCAGTGCTGATCCTACAGTGCCACACCAGGACTCCATATTCAATTTAGGTAGACTTAAAGTAATCTTTTCCCCTCTTTTTGAAGAGAACTCTCTTATGTCCTTTTAGTAAGATTGACTGACTGACGTCCTTATAAGGTTGTTTGTAAGTCATGAAACAGTCATATTCTATGACCCTAATCCAGAAAAGCAGCAGAGCTATACCTTAGGCTAATGTCATGTGTATGATAACAAGGACTCATTTTTAGGATGAGAACAATGATTCCTGTTCACAATGTGATGCTTTTCACAGCCATGCTGAGAATGGCATTGATGATATCAGACTAAAGACTAAAAAACCAAAAACAATCCCTGAACCCACTACTATTGATCCAGTTCTGACTCAGTCATTCTGTAAGCCAGAATGGTGGTGGTGATGTGCCGTGCAGTCGGTTCTGACTCATAGTAACCCTGCATAGGTTTTCCGAGGGAGCAGAAAGCCTCATCTTTCTCCTGCAGAATGGCTGGTTGTTTTGAACTGCTGACCTTAAGGTTAGCCGCCCCACTCATAACCACTACACTACCAGAGCATCTTGTTGTTGTTGCTGTTGTTGTTAGATGCCATCGAGTCGGTACCGACTCATAGCCACGTTATGCACAGCAGAACATAACACTGCCCGATCCTGGGCACACTGCACAAAAAGGTTTCTAAGGCTAGATTATTACATCTTTCTCCTACAGAGCAGATGGTGGGTTCAAACCATTGACCTTTTGGTTAGCCTCTAAGTGCTTAAACACTGCACCACCCAGGCTCCTTGTAAGACCAAGACCCACAAAAATCTAACCTGCTGCCACTGAGTCGATTTCAACTGATAGCGGCCCAAATAGGGCTTTTTAAGGCTGTTAGTCTTTATGGGAGCAGACATCTTTCTCCCAAGGAGTGACTGGTGTATTTGAACCACTGACCTTGCAGTTAGCAGCCCAATGCCTAGCCCACAGTGCCACCAGGGTTCCTGAGATCCCCTCCCCTAAGATAAAGAAGGAGTACATGATTTCTTCCCATGACGAGGTCTTTTAAGAAACAGAAATCTAGTTCTTTTTTCATTTGATTTTTCTTACCTGGAAAACTAGCTAATGTATTCTCTCCTGATTCTGTTTAGACATTTAGATGCTGGGAAGTTATTCCTGGTGGACAGCATACCAAAGCTAACCAAAAATCCTGCAGCCCTGAGACTGAGGTCATTCACTCAGGTATGGTAATATGCTAAAGTATTGACAATCAGGATTAAATGCCCTCTAAGAACTTGCTGAACCCCCTCTGGTACTTACCAAGAAGAAGCCTTGCTAATGTTGCAATCAGGAATGTTGGCCTTTGACATCTGTCAAAACCGCTGCCTACCATTTCCACTGAATGGGCAACATCTATGTGAAAACACTTGATCAAGCTGAACATGATTTCAAAATCTTGTCATAATTCACCACAGGCATTTGCACTCTTTTGTAAGCAGTGAAATTCTAATTTGGGGACATGGTGAAAAAGTTTTTATTTTGTTTTTTTGAAAGTTTTTATTGTGAATTATGTGATCGTTTATATGGGAGAACATTAACTTTACATTCATCCTATTGTATATCATTTCATGGCAATGATTACAATCCCCTTCATGCATCATCAAACAACCAAAGGGTACATGCCCCCCGGTCATCAGCACACAGCTCCTCTCTCTCCCAGAGTCCAATGTCCCCAACTGCTCCATCTCTCCACGTCATTGTCTCTGCCTCCATCTCTGGCATCACTGTTTCTCTGGGTAGGGTCCCGCACTCCTCTCTTCTCCCTTGATGGTCCCAGTGACCTCTGATCCTGGACTGGAAGGTCATCCATTCCCCTCCTTTTGCTACAAAACCTTCTTTACATTTGCAACTCTCACAGTCAGTCCTGAGAGCAAATAGTGAGTAAGTTTTTATTCTGCAAAATTTAGTTTGCCCAATATCCTACAACCATCCAGAATCCTTCAGCAGCCCTCTGCCCACTCCTACAGATCCCACAGGGATCTACCTCTATGCTTTGGGGCTAATTATGTTTAAATTCATTGTAGCTACAGGTTATAGCTACAGGTTATAGTGTATATGTCAATCCTGTATGGTTATTCTCTTACCCATTATACAGATAAGGAAACAGAGGCCTGTCAAAATTCAGCAGCTTGCCAGGATTACAATACCGTTCATTGATGTGGATGGTTCCAAGCACTTGGATCCATGGAAATTGTACTTAATTCCTTTATTCTTTTCTCTCCTGGTTTGTAGGAAATGTAATTTTTCAAATAGAATTCATTAGGCTCTTCAGATGGTGTTCCCTATTAATGAACATGGCTGATTCCTGGGACCTGGATCTCTGGACATTCCTGATTCTTGTTTTGCTTTGCAGCATGCTGTGAGCTATATGAAAGTGGCCTACATGCCGCCCATGCAGGACATAGGCCACCACCTCCGACACGTCCAGTTCACATTTTCCGTCCGTAACCATCATGGCGGCACTTTACACGGAATCTGTTTTAACATTACCATTCTCCCTGTAGACAACCAAGTTCCTGAGGTACGGCCACGCTTTGGTATGGGAGAAGAAAAGAAGGGAGAGGACTCAAGGAAAGGAGAAGAAAGACTTTAAGAGTGGCTGGAAATGATAACTTTTCTTTCAACTATTTTAAAGCACTTCTTTTATTTTCCAGCTAAGATACAGGGCAAAAAGTTGGGGGAGGGAGGAACCTTTCCCTCCCATGGGACTTTCCATCTAAAAGATGAGATTTCCTAGTTGCTGAATTTGGCATTATTTTCAAAGCTTTCGCAAAATCTCTTTCATTTCCTCTCCTTTCTGTTGAGTTTCACGTGTTGATCAGGGGAAGGGGATTGAATTATGGGTCTCTTAGCAACCGGAGGGGCTTATGTGCTTCACTGCAGGCCCGCTATGCTGCTCTGTAATCCAAAGAAGCTCTTTAATTTTCCAAAACGAATTAAGGAGGAAACTTCCATCCTCTCCTGTCCCACTGCCCAATATTTATGTAAGCCCTGAAGGACTGGGCCTCTCATTAAAACATAACCACAAAGACAATGCTACCTTATTCATGGTATCTGGGCAGTTGGAGTTCACACTGAGAGTTTGTTCCCTTGCCTGCTTACCTACCCCCCAACAGACTGCTAGACTTAATTAGAGTGGCTATCCCTGCACTCCTTTTCTTCTATTAAAAGCAGAAAGACTGCGCAACATTATCCAGAGGAGACCAGAACCTAGCATGCACCTCTCTAGGGACAGAGATAGCCTTCCCGGGTGTCTGCCTGGAATATGGCCAGGAAAGCACAGATGTTCTCCTTCCTGAACACTTGTCATTGTCTCTTTATTTGTGCAGACCTCACACTGAGGGTGTTCACCTCTTCCACACAAGTGACTCATGGGTCTAAACAATGCTTAAAATAATTAACTACTGACATTTAGGCATCAGAACATTTCTGACTTCTCTTGAAAATCTGGAAGCAGTGGGAACACCAAGTTCACACAGCAGCAGCTGGACGAGGTGTGTGTTTCCCTAGCCCCCACGGCCCACCAGCTCACCCCCCACACTCACCTACATCACTGGCCTGAACCCACAAGTCTGTAAGTTGTTTGCCATCTTTGGTAGAAGATGCACCAAGAAGCTTACACAGAAGACAGGTTCTATTCTTTGTGGTGAGAGCGGCTTAGAATCCTTGTTGGGTTTACTTGATAGGATTTTATTCAGATCATCCTTTTCTGTGCATTAAATATAGACTCTGATATAGCCCAGAATCTAAGGAAGCAAGAGAAGGGTGACCTGTGAAGAAATTTACAAAGGTTGATGTGAAAAGTGGCCTTGCTTAGAAAACACATTAAATAGTCATGATGATGTGAAGCTAAAGTGGTGTTGTTGCCATTGTTAGTGCCATTGAATCAGTTCTGATGGATAGCGACCCTGTACAGGATTTCCAAGGAGTGGCTAGTGAGTTTGGAATACTGACCTTACAGTTCAGACCGACCTTGCAGTCCAGTGCATTACCCTGCAATACCACACCAGGACTCTGGTGACATTAGTGATTTTTTTTTTTTTTTTTAATGCAATGTTGTTGTTGTTAAGTGCCATTGAATGGATTTCAACCCATAGCTACCCTGTACAAGGTTTCCAAGGAGCAGCTGGTGAGCTTGAACCACCGACCTTGCAGTTCAAATGACTTTGCAATCTGACGCAGTAACCCACAGTGCCACACCAGGACAATAGTACCTTAGAAAATTGAAGAGATCAGAATTACAACTAAATTAGTAGCTCAGTGTAACCAGCCCCAGATCCATTTTCTGATGTGAAGTCCACACTGAGAGCTAGGTTGAACAATACCTGAAGAGGGTTTTGACACCAGGCTCAACCGAGCCTCTGAAACCCTAGTGAGCTGCAAATTAGTCTTGGCTTTTATTCTTCTGAAAGTTTCCCTTTATATATATGTGTGTGTGTTTTAAATTACCGTATATAGCAAAGTATATCCCTTAGAATGTCAGCATCTCAGGACACTAATAGATCTCAGGGGAAAATGAGGCTGACCACACATGGGCAAAGATAGCAAAGCCAATTGCCATGTAGTTGATTGATGACACGTGGTGACCTCACATATGTCAGAGTAGAACTTGCTCCATAGTATTTTCAATGACTGATTTTGGGGAAATAGATTACCAGGCCTTTCTTCTGAGGTACTCCAGGATGAATGAAATGTGCAGCCTTTTTGTTAGCAGCTGGCTGTGTACATCTCCTTAAACAAGAGCTCTTTATCTTCCTTACTCCTACAAGCAATGAAAATGTAAGTTTGGCAAAATGATAATGAGATGCTTGGAAAGAGCTGGGCCGGGTGGCTAGAGGATGAGAAGGCCATTGGCTTTGAGCTTTCGTTTGCTGGTGTAAGAAGTTTATGGAAGAGTAGGCCTCAGAATTTCTGTGATCCAGGGGGACATGGATGGATGCCCTTACAGATGTGAGATGGAGCCCAGTCCACAGTGTGAACCAGGGGTCTGCCACTAGTTCCCCTGGTCACTTCCTACATCCTCCTTTTTCCAGTACTTTCTTCTGGAGACTTTCTCCTTTCTGGGTAGAAGTGCATTCATATTGGCACTAACCCTAGACCACCTAAAGAAAGCTTTGTACTCATATTGGACCATCTGCAGAGGGTCCTCAGAGCCCAGGATTTGTAGCTATTCCCTTTCAGATGCATATTGAACAAATTTGGGGGAATTATGGGTTAAACTTAACAGGTTTTCCTACTGCAGGATTTCAGGACCTTAAATATACATATGTGCCTTGTAAGTCTCCAAGATGAGGATATTGTATGTAACTGTTTTCTAAACTGACTTGACCATGGAATGCATCTTGCCAGCTCACAGCATGGTGATAAAGGACTTCAATCCATTCTCACTTGCTTTTCAATAAATGAATGATTAGTCATCTGAGCACTGGGCTTTTCTATTAGAGAAAATTATCTTTATCGCTTTAATATTTGAATCCAGTAGTTGAATAAGTCCATTTACTATGGAATCTCCAATCTAAAATAAAACAACTGAAGCTTAAAAGTCCCCAAACAATTTATCATATGTTTAATTATATTTAGGGTAGAAAAAAGTGTGGGAGAGAGATAAGGCTAGCATGGTGCTTATGAATCAGGCTGCTAACCTCAGCATTTGGAAACTACCAGCTGTTCCGCAGGAGAAAGATGAGGCTTTCTGCTTCTGTAAAGATTTACAGCCTCGGAAACCCTATGCAGGGTCACTATGAGTCGGAACCAACTCCATGGCACATTACCACCACCATCAAATATTTTAAAAGCCTTGGAAAACCTGTAGAAGGTTGCTATGCATCAGATTGACTTAGAGGCAGTCTTTACAAGTAGAGTCCTTGAATGCTGCAAACGATACCTGAGAGGTTGCAGGTTCAAGCCTACTCAGAGGTACCTGGGAAGAAAGACCAGTGATCTTCTTCTAAAAATCAGCATTGAGGATGCTGTGCAGCACAGCTCTACTCCGACCCACATGGGATTAGTTGCCATGAGTTGAAAGCGGACTGGATGGTAACTAGAACTTGTCTTCAGATGTTTCTTGGAACAAGGCTTTGAATGTTTTCTTTTTTCTTTTTAGGTATTTACCAACCCTCTCAGAGTGGCTGAGGGAGGTCAGTGCATCATCAGCACAGAACACATTCTGGTTTCTGATGTGGACACCAAGCTGGACAATATCTGCCTCTCCCTCCAGAGACTGCCTCTCCATGGAAGGGTGGAACTTAATGGATTTCCTCTAAATACAGGGAGCACATTTTCTTGGGGAGATCTCCATGCCTTAAAAGTTAGGTTAGAACTTGTTAATGCTTTTTCTCTTTATGTGCCTTGGCTCATACTCTCTGGATCCAGTGTGAGGTTGATAAAGGTAGTTTGTCCAACTCTTTCATGGGTACCAAGAAGCAGTTTAGTACTTAACAAAGGGTCCATTTAAAATAAGAAATTACAGTTTTCATTGACCTCCAGAGATTTTATTCTCCTTGGCGTTCCAGTGGGAAGGATTTTGTGGATACTGGGACAACAAAAATTAACGAGCATCCAAGTGAACCTTGCTGAAACTGCACATATCACGGGAAGTGACAATCATGCTAAATGAGTACAGGTTGAAATATTCTCTAAGGCTAAGCTAGATAATTGAACTTGACTCTAAGTAATGCAAGTCTCATAGTCTTGGAAACTCTGGGGTAGAACCTTGCTGACCAATGTCTTTATTGTACTTTGATGTAACCTTTGGTTCCATTCTACTGTGGTGGGGATTTAGTTACACGTGGACAAGTAGGTTGAGCTGAGTAGGGAATGGAGTAGTTCTTGGGTTAGTTAAGAACGGAGCAACCCGTACCTCATCATCTTCACAGCAAGTGCCCTCATCTCCTCTTTCCTCTGCCTAATGCAATTCTATATTTTTCCCCAAAATAAAATACTTGTCAAACAACTTCTATGGGAAACAACACAAAATCAATGGTCAGGTAGACAGACATATTAGCTAATTTCTCACTTATAAGTTCAAGAGATAAATGGGAATTTGGGCCCTTCTGATAAAATTAGAGGCATTAGGCATCAAATGCTTAGTTCCACACTTGACTAGGAATTAGGATTTGTGCATAGGTAGAGCAGTTGAATCTCCCCATACTTTACTAAACATCGGTGATTTATAGTCCCATCCAGACCAACCCATGCCCTTTGGTGGAATGGTTTTCTGATCTGGAGAAATGTTGGGGTGTCACCTACCATTGTAAAATTCTTCTCCATGTTGTGGATTTGTGAGAAGTAAACTGAGTCTCCAGTACAAGCCAGGCTCCTAGTTTGGTTGCTAAACTTAGTACTATGGGGTTTGCAAAAATGCAGCTCTCAACCACATGCTAGAAAGAGTGCTCTGCTTCGATAATTCTTATTAGGGAGTGAATGATGGGAAGGAAGAAAAGTACCAACACTTGCCAGCATATATAATTCAGTTTATATGCTGGGGCTTGAAATTACATTTTCACATTTAAATTTTCCAGCAATCAAGCCCAACAAGGTAGATGGTTCTGGTCTTATAGTTGAAGAAATTAAGGTACAAAGGGACTGAGGAATTTTCCCAAGATCACTCACCTAGTAGATGGAGGAAGTCAGTCTTTGAAAAATGACCTGCCTTTATACTAAATCATCTTTAGACCCACTAGTGCTTTAGGAATATTGGCACGGTAAAAGAAGTCTGTTGTTGTTAAGTGCTGTTGAGTCAGTTCAGACTCTTAGTGACACTGAATAGGGTTTCCAAGGAGGGGCTGGTAAGCTTGAACCACCGACCTTGCAGTTCAAAAGGACTTTGAAGTCTGCATTAACCCACATTGCCACACCAGGACTCCATGTGTGAGTATAGTTCTCAGTAAATTAATCCCTTTATGCCTAAGATTAGTTTTTCATGTAACTATTTTTTTATGTTCAATATACTATACTTTTTGCAGTGTTTTGTTTTGTTTTTTCCTCAAGTATCAGGAGTTATTTCCTTCGTAGTGTCTTGATGAAACAGCATTGACATGCTGAAAATTTGGTGCCATTCAATTCAACAGATATTTTAACTTCATCAGGTAGAGCTGCAGTGAGCTGAAGAATAAATGGAAAACCTAGAGTTTAACAACTCTTTCAAGAAGCAGGACTGAGAATTAATGGAAGTTAGGGCCAAGGCTAGACCAAGGGAAAGTATTTTTTTTTTAAGATTGGGAGAGATTGAAAGATCTTTATAGGATGAGAGGAAGAGAGCTAGTAAATGAAAGAGAGGTAATGATTCACAGAGCAAGGTATTGGGGATGAGCAGGAGAAAGACCAAGTGCGGGTGGGAGAATTTGTCTTAGAAAAGTGGAAGGGAAGCAGAAATCATCAAAATTCACCCAACGTCTCATTCTCCTGCTGGGTCTCAGAGTTCACCTGGCCTCAGTCAGTGTATTTTACAAGTAAGCAGAGCTATGCCACATGGTTCCAATAGTCACAGTGACAACTTGAAGGACTGCTTTTTGGATTAGGGGACAAATTATGAATGTACAAAACACATTATTCTAGGGTAATGGAATCTTATATTCAGAGATACTTTAGGAGTTAAGTGTGTGGCTTCACAATTATGCTGGTGTTTATTTTCTTGAACATACAAACACAGAGCCTCTGAAGGCACGGTTCAGGGATGAGCTCTTGCATTGTTCATCTCAAAGGACTCTCATGGGGACCTTGAAATATGTGTGACAAGTATCATCCTCATAGGTACCAACATGATGGATCTGAGATTCTTCAGGATGACATATATTTGGAGGTCACAGATGGCACCAATTCTGCAGAGTTTGTTCTACACATCAAGGTAGGTAGAAGCTTTCCTTCCTGGGTCATAGAGAAATGAAACATTGGATGTGGAAACCTCTCAGGGCCTCTGCTAGAATGTGCAACACAAGGACTCCAAAGCTAGAGGATGCCTGGTCACTCTTTGTAGGTCTCTGACCAAGCAACAGAGAGTGACGTTATATCAGTGAAATGGACATACTGACCTCGCTCTCTCTAATCCATTTAAAGATACTCCTTACCTCAAATCCTGATACTCAATTTAGAAGGTAATAAATTACTTCAAAGGCACTAAAAGTATACATTCTAATTTTTATGAATTGTAACCCTCAAAATATTTATTTAGCAATTGGGTGGGCTATCCCATCTTCCCTAGGGTTTTCTCTGTGGGAAGGGTTTATGCATGTGTGTGGTGCCCAAACCTTTGCTTGAGGTCTGTTTGAGATCATTCCTTTCCTCTTTTGTCAAATGAAGAAGATTCTCCACATAAAGGTTGAATAAGGTCCCAAGGGCCTGATGGGAACCACAGTACTTTTCTGTTGAGTGAGTGCCTGAGTCCCAGAGCATTGCTCATAGGACTTGCAGGTATTCATGGAGTTCTGGTGTGGCACTGTGAGTTAATGCGCTGGACTGCAAAGTCAGTTTGAACTGCAAGGTCACCGTTCAAGCTCATCGGCTGCTCCTTGGAAACTCTATATAGGGTCACTGTGAGTCAGAACAAACTCCAGGGTACTTGACAACAGCAACATAGTTAGTGACAAAAGAAGAACTGTAGAAGACCTCCTTGCAGAACCGCTATGCATTTGCATTGTTTCAAATTTTAGCTCCTATTTCTGTTTGAATTTTGTCAGATCTTTGTGATATGAAATTTCTATTAGTAAGTGCTGTTGAGTTGGATCTGAGGAGCAGCTTGTGAGTTTGAAACACCAACCTTTTGCTTAGCAGTCCAGTGCATACCCTACGGCACCACAGCAGGGCTCTAAAATGACTATTGTTAGGTGCCGTGGAGTCAGTTCCAACTCACAGCACACCTGTATTGGGTCTCCAAGGAGTAGCTGGTGTGTTTGAACTGCTGCTCTTACCCTACTGGGCCACACCAGGACTATTGGTGGTGGTGGAAGTTATGTGCCATGGAGTCG
>NW_006408583.1:12692734-12728939 GCF_000296735.1 Chrysochloris asiatica
GGAGTAGCTGGTGTGTTTGAACTGCTGCTCTTACCCTACTGGGCCACACCAGGACTATTGGTGGTGGTGGAAGTTATGTGCCATGGAGTCGGTTCCGTCTCACAGCAACCCTGTATAGAGTTTCCGAGGCTATAAATCTTTACGGGAGCAGAAAGCCTCTTCTTTCTCCCCCGGAACAGTTGGTAGTTTTGAACTGCTGTTCCTGAGGTTAGCAGCCCAATTCGTAACCACTGTGCTACCAAAGTACCAGGACTATTAGTAGTGGTAAATGGTTTATGTTGGTTAAGTTGTGTGTCTATTCACAACCTCCTTTGCTGAGCTGTTTGTTTCTCCTCCATTAACAAACTAACTGCCCCCTAAGGTGAAATTTTGTGTTGATTGGCTATAGAGAAAGCTTTTCTGAATTATTATTTTACTCTAAAAAGCAAGTTTCAGGAGGAAAATCCACCTTACCTTCCATCCGAGTTCATCTTCCCATTGCTGACAATGTTCAGAGAATTAAGTGGAAACATTCTCTCTCTGGTTAATATTTAAACAACAGACATGGTCTTTCAGAGAAATCGCCAATTTGTGAACAAGTACTTACAAATTTTTTTATGTAAGAGTAATGTCCATGATTCTATTGTTTTAAAACTTTATTGTTCAGTTGTAAACGGAGACTTTTTGAATTTATGCAAGATTGCCATCATCGAATTTATTGGTGAGATTTCATAGACAGAACCAAGAACAATAAGACATGAACGCACTCCTAGGACCTGAACAAAGATCTTGTTTCCTAAGAAGCCAAGAGAAAATAGACTAGAGAGCTGTGTTGTTGATTTTAACCTTTGAATACTTACACCCGGGCCTTCCCTCTCTCCCATCAAAGAAAGGTGCAGCATAACTCCATGTATATTTGTTGTAGGGTAACCAGGCCATATACAAATATTTACCTTTGTTCGCTCATTTATTCAACAAATATTTAACAGGTGCCACATCTAGGCTAGGTTTGGAATATCTTGATGAACAAGACAATCAGTATTTCTGTTCTTCCAGAATTCACAGGTCAGCTTTACAGGCATGTTGCCACCAAAACAATTAATTAAGATTTGGATGTGTTCTACAAATAAACAAGGTGCTAAAAGAGAGTAAATGACAGAAGGCTTTCAAAGTGGTCCAGGAAGGAGTCCCTAAGGAATCCACAGGAAACTGGCATGTGAAGGGGGAGTCAGCCAAAGAACGTACCAGGCTTGAGGAAGAGAGACGAAGCAGAGGTTCAGAGATGGGGCCTTGTGGTGTGCTGGAATGAGACTAGAGGAGGTGACAGAAACAGCCCAGAGCATGAACTAAGGCTCGGGAAGTCTGAGACAAGCTCTAGGAAGTCACTGAAGATTACCAAAGGCAGCGACTTGAAAGTCACACTGTAATAACGTCACTTTGGCCCAAGTATGTTGTTGTTAAGTGCCGTCGAGTCGGTTCCGACCCATAGCGACCCTATATAGAGTTTCTGAGGAGCATCTGGTAAGCTTGAACCGCAGTTCAAAACGACTTTGCAGTCTTGTGTATTAACCCACAGCGCCATACCAGGACTCCCTGGCTCCAGTATGGAGGAAGGAAATATATGTCCAAGGCCAAACTTGACAAAAGAACTTATAGCACATACTCAATAACTGTGGGTGTGAAGTCAGAGGAGGACTCCCTTTCATTCCTGTTTAAATGACATGCTCTTAAACCTTTCTGCACCATGTTTTTAAATTAAAGTTGCTTTTCTTTCTACTTGGAAATTTATTTCCATGACCGTGAGGGAAAGACATTTTGTCACATTAAAACCTGGCATTGATTAAATGCTTATGTGGTTGCACATGTGACTCAAATGTTTGAAATGCAGCTGCTGCTTCTTGTGCAGGCCAGAATAACTTCCTGGGTGGCAGGAAGTTGAGGGTGGAGGAAAGCTTTGTAATCACCAAGTAATTTGAAATAAAAATAACTTTGATGTGGTAAATGTAAATGCATTGGACCACAAGGACCAGATTTCCTCTAGAATATGTGTGAATTTAATGAAGGAGAACAGGGGTTTTGGTGAAGCAAGCTTTATATTGCATTTATATTTTGTCTGTCTAGAAACAAATGAGACTTCTGAGTCCCAAAACATAACCATACCGTCCCATTCCTACCTAAAATGCCTCCCACATGGGCCGTTTTTTGTAAGATGGCTCGTATGGGGAAAGTTAGAAGATGTAGGCTGTTTGGCCAAATTCCACAGCTATTGTTTCATGTGTCTGGAAGATAGAAAGTACCTGTCGTTCTGACTATGAGCTATGGGATACCCTTTAGGCAATTTGTCATTTCTTTCTTTTTCTTGAAAACATGCACTTTCCCCCCTCCTGCTCCCCCCCCCCCCCCCCCGTCCCCACCTAGGTATTGCCTGTAAATGACGAGCCACCAGTGCTGAAGGCTGACCTACTCCCCATGATGCAGTGCTCGGAGGGTGGAGAGGTGGTCATCACCTCCGAATACATTTTTGCTACTGATGTGGACAGCGATGACTCAAGGTTGATGTTTACGATTGCTCAGAAACCTCAGCATGGAGTGGTGAAGAACGCTGGAGTTGTAACGGATCGGTTCTTTCAGGAAGACGTTATCTCAGGGGCTGTGACGTACACACACACAGGTAAATGCTGCCAGCATCATGGCTAGCATGGGTGACAGAATGCAAGCAACACAGAGCTTCTGATACTCCATTGCGCACCACAGGCTGCCATAATCTAATGCTCTGAAAGCTCGTTTCCATTAAAAAGTAACCGGAGCAGCAGCCTGTACCCTCATTTTCCAATATGATCACCATGTTTGGAAGTCTTTCTGAGCCTGGTATTATAATAGAGTTCAAAGAATGGAGGAAGGGAAGGTACGGCATGCTGTTCTGTTCCTGGCATTGCCACATAAACTTCCAGTTCAAGTTGGGATTCTCCTTGTCTCTGTTGTCGTCCATTGAAGCCTTTCTTTGACTATCATATCTTGTTGTGTGCCCCTGAGTCAATTCAGACTCTTAGTGAGCTCACTTGATAGAATAGAACTGCCCCATAGGGCTTTCTAGCATATAATCTTTATAGAAGCAGATTGTTCGGTCTTTCTCCTGCAGAACCGTCAGGTGGGTTCAAACCAGCAATCTGTATTACCAGTTAGCAGTCAAGTGCTTAACCGTAGTGTTACCAGGG
This sequence comes from Chrysochloris asiatica, assembly GCF_000296735.1. Taxonomy (NCBI): domain Eukaryota; kingdom Metazoa; phylum Chordata; class Mammalia; order Afrosoricida; family Chrysochloridae; genus Chrysochloris; species Chrysochloris asiatica. The sequence continues at coordinate 12,695,929 of NW_006408583.1, forward strand.
ATCTTAACCCAAACTAAAACCCATTAACCATCTAGTCAATTACAACTCACACCAACTTTGTCAGATAATGTAGAACTGCTCCATCCGTAGCAGTCCCAAGTCTGTAAATCTTTTCAGAAGCAGATTGCCACAGCTTCCTTCCATGCAGTGTCTGGTGGGTTCAAACCTCCGACCTTTCAGTGAGCATCTCAACATTTAACCACTGTGCCACCATGCTTCCTTCCATCCTAGCCTATGGATCTACCAATCATAATAAAAATATCTGAAGTTAACTCCCTAAGATAGTAACAGCATTAGCTTTAAAAGTCTATTGGTTAATAGCTCCTAAGCAAGGTCAGTGGTTCAAGGTCACCAGCTACTCCTTGGAAACCCTATACAGGGTTGCTGTGGGTAGGAATCGACTCTACAGCATTGAACAACAACAACAAGAAGTATCTGATCTGTTTTTTGGGTTCCTGAAAAGCAAACTGTGTATGACTTGTCCATGGCACGTAACAGTGGTGAATGAAGCTTAGGTACATAGCAAAGACTTGTTTCTTAGCACCATGCTTACATTTCTATCCTTTCATTATACTGTGGTATTTGTTCCTCATGTGAAATGTTCAACTAAAAATATGATACATGAACTCTGCATCTGATATCTGTAAGTCTCAGCAGTAGGCTCTGTGGGGCTAGAAAAGAGTCTAATCTAGATCCTGCCGTGACGGGCTTTTAACTGAAATAGGCAAAAATCCATCATGCTCCGAGGACTGCAGTGTGACACAGTAATTCATACACACATCACAGTTCCTCTGCGCACATCTTCTGAAGACCAGGTGGGGACACTTCCTAAGTAACAATGCTGGAGTCTTCCTCTGTTGTTGTGAAGTGCCATCAACTCAGTTCTGACTCATAGAGACCCTGCATAGGCTTTCTGAGGAGTGATTGGTGGGTTTGAACCACTGACCTTGGGATCAGCAGTCTAGTGCTTATCCTATAATGCCACACCAGGACTCCAGCCTTCCTCTGTTACTAAGTACCGTCTAATTGGTTCTAACTCATAGCAACCCGGTATATGGTTTCTGAGGAGTGACTAGTGGGTTTGAACTGCCCACCTTGTTGTTAGCCATCCAGTACTTGTCCTGTAACCCCACACCAGGACTCCAGTCTTCTCTAGCTAGCTTTTATTACACTCTTATAATTTCCTAGTTACTTACTTTTCCGTTGTTGTTGTTAGTTGCCATTGAGTGGATTTTGGAATCACAGTGACCCTATATGACAAAGTGGAGCTGCCCCATAGAGTTTTCTAGGCTGTAATCCTATGGCAGCAAATCACCTGGTCTTTCTACCGAAGAGCCACTGGAAGAGACCACACTGTCAACCTTTCAGTTAGCAGCCAAGTGCTTAATGATTGTGGGACTCTTGTTACTATTCCATCTAGTTTAAATGATAAACTCTAGACAGGAAGTGTGACTTGGCATGTAAAGTCAAGTGAGAAGTACAGGAAATAGGAGCTATTAAAATTAAAATAATTTTTTTTTAGTTGAAGAGACATAAAGATTTCTAGCAATGGGGATGGAGCTGAGGGAATCCCACAGCTAAGGATTCATTTGAAAATGGAAGGCAACATTTTGAAATAATATTTTTCAAATTAGAGTCCTGGTGTGAACACTTAACCACAAGGTCGGTTTCATCTGCAAGGTCGGTGGTTCAAATCCAACAGCCATTCCTCAGAAACTGTATACAGGGTCGCTATGAGTTGGAACCAACTTGAAGGCACTTAACAACAATTTTCAAATCTATTTTGTAGCACGAGGATTTGTTAGGATCTGAGTTATCTCATAGGATCAAAAAGAAGAAAACTACAATGCATGCCACTGCTTTTCCAGACAGTCTTGCCTTTTTTCTTTTTAAAACATCTTGATTAGTAAGTAGAGGAAAATATTGAAAGACGTGTCCAAAATGAGTATTATCTTTGTATTTCATGTGTATTCTGCGTCTCATCACAGCTCTGTAGTAGAGGGTCGTTCCTTTAAGGTGATTAATGCAAACAGATGACAGGGGCACCTTCTGCCTTGAGCTGACTGTTGGCCCTAACGCTAGGCAATTAACAGGGAAGAATAAAACCATCACTTGTCAACTTCTTGCTTCTCCCTGGTTCATTTGTGAACTGACAGACCCCTGTTAGCCCCATTTTTCCCCTCCAGGTGATGATAGATTGTTGGCAGTGATTTCACCAGAGGCAACAGATAGGCAAGTAGTTTTGCATTTGTTTCATGGCTGTATTTAATTCCATTGTCATGAAATTGGTTTTTGTCTACATTGATCCTTTGCTTTGCCATTCTAAATTTGGAGGAAAGGTATGAATAGAGTCCATTTTGGTATTCTATTTGGTTTTGGTTTTTTTTAGTCAGGCTTTAACTAGAGTTGTGTCTTCCAGGTGGTGAGATCGGCCTGATGCCCTGCTTTGACACCATTACATTGGTGGTTTCGGATGGACACGCTGGCCCTGTCATGACTGGCTGCTGTTACAGTGGCCCCCATTCATCTGTTCCTCTTCATGAATCCTTTCCAGTGTACAACCTCAGCGTCTCTGTACATCCAGTAGACAACCAGCCACCTTCAATTGCTATCGGTGAAAATGACTTTTTCTGTTTTAAAGTCCTAATGCCTCCCTTAGGGTCACTGCTGTTATTTAATGAAAATAACTTAGTTTACATAGAATCAAAATAGGAAACTGTCCTATGGAATTGCGCGAATAAATGCTTCAACACATATTTGTAGGAAATCCCCAGTCTGTGAGTGAAAGAATTTAGTTACTTGAAAATTTAGGTAATTCTGTATGGATTGGGGTCTGTGTGTGTTGGGAGGAGGACAACAATAGGATCTTCAAATAGTCTGTTTTTATTTCACTTGTTGCTGTTGAATCAGTTCTGATTCATAACAACCCTGTATAGGATTTCTGAGGCTATAACTCTTTGTGGGAGCAGAAAGCCTCATCTTTCTTCCATGGAGCAACTGATGGGCTTGAACCACTGACCTTGTAGTTCCTAGTCCAATATTTATCCTACAGTGCTACCATGCTCCCCATGGGGAAATACTATTTACCTTCTGGTTGAGAGAGTGATTTATTTTCTCCATAATATCTATTAGAACAGAATAAGTACCAGGGAGACCACTTAAATACAGTCAGGTGCTATAGAACATCAGTATCCAACTGCATGTACATCTTTGGATTCATAAGGACATAACAGAGTTCAGAAATCCTGACTGGAGAATGGGAGTAAGAGAGATTACAGAAGAGCTTCTCAGGTCTCTTGTATACAAGGAGTCCTGATGTGGCACTGTGGGTCAATGAGCTGGACTGCAAAGTTGGTTTGAACCACTAGGTGGGAGGTTCAAGCTCACCAGCTGCTCCTCAGAAACCCTATACAGGGTCTCTGAGTCAGAACCGACTTGATGGCACTTGACAACAACTTGTATACAAAGTGACTGCGTGGCCAGGCATTCAGTGGCCAAATACGTTGTTGTTAAGAAGTGCCACTGAGTCATTTCCAACTTGTAGGGACCCCATGTAGGATTTCTGAGAAGCGGCTGGTGTGTTTGAACTGCTGACCTTTGGTTCAAACCGACCTTTATGATCCAGTGCTTATCCGACAGCACCACACGAGGACTCCAAGTACAAATATAACCTGTAATACATATGTCTTGATAGTCATAATAAACCGCCGCACAACTGTTTCCGTATGCAGTGGAATTTCTATCATTATGTTAATATGAACCTTCGCTACTTACAAATGAAGCATATACTGTGTAATAGTGTCTGCTTTGACTCATAGGCGGCAGTATCCAATCTTGTATATCATATGTTTCTGGAATGTTGCAGTGTTATTTCTCTGTTAAATTGTCTTTGGAACATATTACCACGATGACTCCCCAATGCACCAGAACCAGTGCTAGTGATTGCCGCAACAAGAGGCAACGGAGAAATATCGATTTGGAAGTGAAACCAAATTATTAAACAACATGAAGGTAGCAAATCAGTAAATGCTACTGCTCACGATTTAAACATGTTCACACAACGTCCAAATCATATAGTGTCCTATTTCACAGAATAGATCCTGGACATTAAGCAATACGTGACTAGATATTTAACTTTCAGAAAGTCACTTCTTCACAGGCATTATATATTTGTTCTGTCTCAGAAAAATAAAAAACAACCCACAAGCATATGTATGGATGCTATTGTAATTTGCAAACTATCTCCCAAGCAATGTTCTGGAAAGGAAGCATTGTCCCAGCAGAATAATTAAGCACCAAGGAATGAAACAAAATATTCATTGTGAGCAATTCATAAAAGCTCTCAGGCAATTAACTCTGACAAACAGAGGTAACAACTGATCTTGAAGAGTACATAAACTACACTGAGTTGCTTATCATTAAAACAGTTTGGCAATTCTAATTTCCATATGTCACTTCTATAGGCACACAAGGGAAATCAGGGTTTCTTGAGAATGAATGAAGGACTGTACTAAAGCATTTAGCATTTCTGTTGTCTTTCCATTGTGGTCTGGCTGCTTGTATTAGGGGGAAAAATGTAATTCCATAAGTCAAATTAAATTCCACCATTTCTAGTGAATATTTACACTGTAAGGAGAATTGTGCCAAAGGAAATGAACATCTCTCATGGAAGTGTATTTGCATATGGGAGACTTCTCTGATTTGGCATTTCAGTCACTCCCTTTGTCCTTCTTATTCTGATGTGAGGATCCCATGCTAAGTCATAACCGTGTTATTTTTGTGCAGGTACCATGTTCCTTGTAGATGAGGGTTTCTCAGCAGTGGTAACCATTAACCATTTGTCTGCCAAGGACCCTGATACTGCAGCAGATGACTTGGAGTTTGTTTTGGTTTCTCCTCCCCAGTTTGGTTACATTGAGAACATACTGCCTTCCGCAGGCTTTGAAAAAAGCAATATGGGCATAAGTATAGGTAAGTGCTGGCTTCAAGATGGGTAATGACTCACCTGTGTCTGTGGATCTAACTGACTGCAGCGTGTTTAATGACTGGATAAGGGCTTTAACCATGTGTGAAAGTACCACACACATCAGGGAATTAGTCTCATAATTGATTCCTTAGAATTAGATTTATTTATTCAGTTATTATTCATTTCTCAATGCATGTAAACTTACTATAAAAAATAAAGGGACATTTACTTACGAAAACTCGGAGAATAAACTTCAGGAAATGTCTTTAAAAGGCCCGCAAAGCAACACAGAGTAATGTGGTAGAATAGATCAGGTGGGGGCTGACAAGGATTCATTCTCATGTTGTTTTAGCATTTTTAATAGGTATTGATGGAAAATATTGATAAATATACTGTGGGCCTAACAGAGAGAAAGCCTGAAATGTTGACATAGATGGCATTAGTTTTGAAACTAAAATGTGACTCAGATACCTAAATAGCTCTTGGATTTTAGATGAAACAAAACCAAAATCTTCTAAACTTAATACTTTATAAGCAAAATGTTGTTGTCAATGTTTAGTGCTGTCGAGTCAGTTCTGACTCACAGTGACCCTGTGTAGGGTTTCCAAGGAGCGACTGGTGAGCTTGAACCTCCAACCTTGCAGTTCAAATTGATCTTGCAGTCCAGTGCATTAACTCATACATAGCGCCACACCAGGACTCTTAGAGGTAAAATAGATATTCCTACAGGTAGGCTGTTCAAACCCACTAGTTGCTCCTTGGAAACCCTATACAGGAACCAACTCGACAGCACTTAACAGTAACAACAACAAAAATAATGCTTTAGAAATAAAATGGTGATGGTGGTGGTGTGGATGGAGTAGGTTCCCACTCATAGCGGCCCTACATAGGGCTTCTGAGGCTGTAAATCTTTACAGGAACAGAAAGCCTCATCTTTCTCCCATGGAATGGCTGGAAGTAAAATAGATACTTGTAAAGATAATATTCTAGAGGTAAAATAGCTATGCCTTAAATGGTACGGTGCAGAAACATTCACAGTTAGAAGTAAATGCTTCTCCAAATTACCATTTGATGCATATTTTAAATATGGGAGTTGCTGAATTTAAGATGAACTGCATTAAAAGTTACCCAATTTCTTATGGAACCTCATACTCAATGTAGAGCTTTTTTTCCCCCCCTTCTCTTTTTATTTAAGGCAATGTCAAAATACCAAGCAGTGGGTTAGCTAAGTCTACTCAATATAGTTAGTTGCTTGATCGAGTAGGGAGATGATGGGCCAGCTCTTGTTGCTGGACCTCTCAATGTGAAAGAGCTGGTCCCTTTTTCTCCAAGCTCCACAAGAACTGTTGATGCAGAAGCAATGGTTTTAATCAAGCGAAGGTCCCTCTGACATTCATTCCAGGTATCTGAAGTTGTTGTTGTTAAGTGCCGTAGAGAAGAGTGGCCGGGAAATCCCTACACATCCTCTTTAGCGGCGATCGCCTCTGTTCTTCAAGCACATTTTAATCTTTCCTTACGATGTGCGGATCTCTGTTTTTATGCTGACAGTTAGAAATCATTAAAGCAACCCCTGAGAGGTGATACATATGTCAGCTGCCACGACAAAACCTATTTGCTGGAGAATAGGTTATTGGGTTAAGGATTTGGGACCAGTCGCTTCAGAAAACTGTTTTCTTACTTACCTGTTGCATCTTGGTGTACTCTAGCTTCATTCCAGTGGAGAGACATAAAGGCACTGCACATTAACTACGTACAATCCAAGCATCAGAGGGTCGAACCAACTGCCGACCAGTTCATGGTGTACGTCACAGATGGGAAACGACGCTCCTCGGAGATACCATTTTATGTTAGAATCAACCCCACAAATGATGAAGCTCCTGACTTCGTAGTGCAGAATATTACTGTAAGAGAAGAATCCACCTGTTCAATTTCTCTCTTGTCATTGGGTGGTTTTGATTTTCACCTAGTCTGGTTGCATTGTGGGGTACTGGTGTGGCGCTGTGGGTTAATGCTTCAGATTGCAAAGTCGTTGGAACTGCAAGGTCTGTGGTTCAAGCTCACCAGCTGCTCCTTGGAAACCCTATATAGAGTTACTATGGATGGGAATCAACTCAACAGCACTTAACAACAACAATAGTTGCATAGGTAAATGCGCACTTAATACATTAGGTTGGTAAGGAGCATCGTGTAATGCAGTCACTTGGAATATATCATTTTAATAATCATGATGATAGTAAAGGTAGTAAGAATTGCTGACGTAGATGGAGCACTTACCAGGTTGTAGGTACTGTTCCAAGCTCTTTACATGTATTTGCATTTAATCCTCACAGTGGACTTTAGGGTGGGTGTATTATTATTCCTATTAATGGAGTGATTTAAATCACAGAGCTTGGAAGTGACACATTAGGATTTGCACTCAGGCAGTCTGACTGTAGCTGGTAGCTAATGACATAATGGCCCAAATCCACCCAAACCAAACCCACTGCTAACAGGTCTGCTTTCTAACTTACCCATACAATAAGCACTGGGCTGCAAACCACAAGGTCTGTGGTTTGAGCCCACCAGCCGCCATGGGAGAAAGATGAGACTTTCTGCTCCCTCGAAGATTTAAAGCCTTGGAAATCCTATACAAGGTCACTATGAGTCATAACCAACTCAACAGCACGTAACAACAACAGAAGTAACCCTAGCTAGTGTTTCTGAGACTATAAACCTTTAGGGGAGCAGGCAGCCTCGTCTTTCTCCCAAGGAACTGACCTGTCAGTTAGCAGACCAATGTTTTAGCCCACAGTGCCACCTGGGTTCCTTCCTATACTGGCAGAGATCCTTAATTCAGAAACTGAAGGCATCTTGCTCATACCTATAAAGATATGAGATGGGAAAACTACAATTTGAACCATTCGTCTTAATGCTGTTTTAAAAAATATTTTAATACAATTGTCATTGTTGTTAAGTGCCATTAAGTCATTTCCAACCCATAGCAACCCTGTATAGGGTTTCCAAGGAACAGCTGGTGTGCTTGAACCACCAACCTTGCAGTTTAAACAGCTTTGCAGTCTGGCGTGTTTAATACAATAACATGTAATAATAAAAAAATAGTTATGTATTTAAAATGGTCCATATATACAACTCCTCAGGTAACACTGGTTAACTCTAAAGGTATATATATGTGCGTGGCTAACTGCTACTACAAGGTTGGTGGTTCAAACCCACAAAGCAGTTCCTTGGAAACCCTATATAGGGTCACTACAAGTCAGAATGGACTCAACAGCACTTAACAACAACAACAAACAAATTTGACTGTTGAGAAACATGCGGTATGTGAAATATGAAGTTTTCCTCTTTAACAGCCCGATCATTAGTCACTTTCCAAAGTTTGAGCTTTTAGTCATTCTTTCCACAATATCAATTGTGCACATGCCAGTAATGTGTATGTGTGTCTGTGTGTGTATGATTTTCTGGATGTTACGGTATCTATTATTCTGTTCTGTACATTTTTTTCCTGACTCGTAGAAACCCTATAGAACAAAGTAGAATTGTTCCACAGGGTTTTTGAGGCTCTAAACCTTCAGGGGAGCAGTCAGCTTGCTGCATCGAGTAACTCTTAGGTTTGAACTGTTGACCTTGCAGTTAGTAGACCATAGCTTAGCTCACTAAGTGAGTCAGAATCCAATCGATGACAGTAGGTTTGGTTTGTGTTGGGGCACTTTTTTAAAAAAACTTAATTATGTTGTTTGGAAATCTTTCCATATCAGGAGCCCTGGTGTGATGCTGTCGGATCAGCACTGAACCACCAGCTGCTCCTTGGAAACCCTATGCAGGGTCATTATGAGTTGGAACCTACTCAGTGGCACTTAGCAACAACAATTCTTTAAACATTTCTATATGTATGGTTACATAATCTGTGTGTGTGTGTGTGTGTGTGTGTGTTCTGAAGTGCCGTTGAGTTGATTCCGACCCATAGCAACCCTGAATAGGGTTTCCAAGGAGCAGCTGGTGAACTTGAACCACCGACCTTGCAGTTCAAATGACTTTGCAGTCTGATGCATTAGCCCACAACGCCACTCCAGGAAATTTTGACTAAAGTGAATGAGCACCGACTTTAGGATTAGACTTGGGCTGCCCTTTACTATTTATATCATTGTTAGTGTTCAGTGCAACCCTAGATAGGGTTTTCCAAGGAGCTACTGGTGAGTTTGAACAGCAGCCTTGTGGTTAGCAGTCCAGTGCTTATCCAGCAGTACCACACCATGGCACCAACCATTCCTCTGATAGCCCTCTGCACTGAGCTACATTCGGTAATTCATTGTAATGGTCACACAGAAGTCAGGCTCAGTACTCACAGTTACGGGGTTTCCTAGGGAAGTTAACAAGTTATAGATTCAGGATCAGACAGTGCTTTCAGTCAGGAGAGATGGTCCTCTGCCATACCCACAGGCAGGCCTCTCTCTGGCCTTCAGCCCCTTGGTCTGGCCTCTGCCTTGCTCAGCAATGCTACAAAGCTTGTTCAGGACTGCTGATAAATGCCCAAAGGACACTCCACTTTGCTGTAAGCCTTGGCTCAAAGGTTCTCAGCTCTAGCTCATGTATCAGCAAACCTAGCTCCCCAATTAAGTGCCTGGAGGCACCTCAATCTGCAAGCAAGCCTCATGCTCATAGGCGCTCAGTTTTATGTTCCCTCTGGACTGGGAATCTCAGTGCCGTTTTGTGCGCTCACTCTTGGTTCTGCTGCCACTCCTCGGGTGCCACATCTTTCTGGTCCCTGGTTGAGGAGGCTCAGTGTGCAGGGATCACTGGTTCCAATAACATGCTCCATTCCTGGCTCTTCTTCTTTGATGATCAGAAGATCCCCACTCTGGCTTCTGAGATGGCTTGTTTACCCGCGTTAGAGTTTCAAGTTCTTACAATCACAATAAACCCTGTTAACAATCATTCACAACTGAATCATATAATACCTCACCTTCTCTTTCCCAGATCCATCAAGAAAAAATCGTTTGGTGGGAGTTTACAAAGACTATAAATTGAAGTGACATTAAATAATTCAATGTTTCGCAGGTCCTGAACAAATTATTTCTCTCTGTGCTTTTGTTTCCTTATTTGAAAATTTTGCATCAAATCTTCCCTAAGGGGGTAGCCATGATAATCAAAATGGGGAGGCACAGAGTAGCCCCTTAATGAATTGTTGTTGTTGTTGTTGTTAAGTGCCGTCGAGTCAGTTCCGACCCATAGCGACCCTGTACAGGGTTTCCGAGGGTGTAAATCTTTACGGGAGTAGAAAGCCTCATCTTTCTCCCGCGGAGTGGCTGGTAGTTTCGAACTGCTGACCTTAAGGCTCGCAGCCCGATTCGTAACCACTACGCTACCAGAGCTCCTTAATGAATAGGTGCCATTATTACTACTATTAATACTACTATGCTATTAATGTTACTATAGTTGTTATATGAGGGACTTCGACAAGTTCATGGAAAAATGGAATGGAAAGATAATGAAATTCCTCAATGAATTTTTTCAAGACCCGAATTATTCCTTACAAAATTGACTAATGCAAGTATTAACTGTTTTTAAAGTATTATTTTGCCTTCTTTTCCACTAAAAGTGATTCAGTTTTAATTGCAAGAAATCATAATTTGGCTTTAATTTTCAACGGAATCTTAACAGTATATGAGAGCCATCCTAGAACTATCTGAGGGGTGGGGCTTACCAATCAGCTACTGCTTCTCTTCTCCCACTGGTACATGGTTTTTCTGGAGAATCCTTCAGTACTTATGATGGGGGTGTGTGTGTGAAATCTACAAATTATTCCTTCTTTGCATGTCTCTCTTCTCTTGTACCTGTCTAGGGGTTGAGTCTCTTACATAATTAGTCAATCAGCAGATTGTCCTTTGCTCTTCTCGGAAAGTAATCATGCTTGTTCCCTGTTTGTTCCTTAAAGAAGCTATTGAAGGAAAAAATGATATGGAGCCCCATGTGTTATTGGCAGAGATTATTGTAAGCTTCAGTTGATTTTTTAAATTGCCATATTTATTTTTCCTTCTTCTGAGAAAATTTATTTATTTTGCAGATAATTGGGCTTCCATCAAATAGTGCTGTAAAAATTCTTGATATTTTAGTTCACGCTCTTATAATCTCTTCCAAATATTTTGTGTGTATTTGGTCTGAACTTTTTTTTGGTCATAATTAATGAATAATTAGATCTGGAAAAAAAAGAGCTTCATAATTTTCTTCAATAAAATTCTCCAATCATCTTGTGAGTTAATTTACTATGTTCCAAATAGAAATATGCATGCAAAATAGCCAAATGAGAAATATGCATGTGAAAGTTGTACAGTGAATAAAGAAGACCATGCAGTTGAGCTATGGTGTTGGAGTAGAATATTAAAAGTACCAGAAGAACTAACAGATCTGTATTGGAAGAAGTACAACCAGAGTATACCTTGGAAGCCAGGATGACCAGACTTCATCTCTCATACTTAGGATTTGTTATCAAGAGGGACCAGTCCCTGGGGAAGGATATCATGTTTGGTAAAGTGGAGGGTCTGAGAAAAAGAGGAAGACCCCCCAACAGTGGTGGAAGCTATGGGTTCAGGCATAGCAATGACTGTGATGTTGGCCCAGGACTGTGCAGTGTTTTGTTCTGTTGTGGATAGGGTCGGTATTAGGCAGAACTGACTCGATGGCACCTAACAACAACAAATGAGAAAGGTTGTATTCAATGAGTCAGGGAGTCCCAAATTCTATGAAGAAGTAGAAGTACAACAGGATTTAAAAGTTTGAGGGGGAAAGCAAGTTGCCATTGAGGATGATTTTAAGTATATCATTGTGGAATAAACTATGATTCTCCTTAATCTTTAAGATGGTGGGCCAGATAAAAGAAAACCAGCGCTTTAGCCCAGTGATTCTCTGTTAGGCCAAGTCAGTAAAAGGTGGTTGTTGGCGAATTTCCTTAAGCATCAATAGGAGAAGTTAAACAAGAATGTGCATTTTTGCTATCGTAAACCAGCTATGTTCTTCAAGGCATAAATGGCCTGCATCCATGAGGACATCTCTAGTCTCCTGGTCTCCTCTCCCCTTTTGTGTTTCTTGTTTATCTGCACCCTCGGAAACCCTGTACAGGGTCGCTATGGGTCGGAACTGACTCGACGGCACTTAACAACAACAACAACAAGCAACTCTAGATGTTTTCTTCTTTGCATTATAGTTGTTGGGTTTCTTTCCCATAGAATCTTCAGTTCAGATGATGGATGTGAGGGAGGAAAACCATGTACCAGTGGGAGAAGAGAGGCAGTAGCTGATCTTTAAGCCCCCACCCCTCAGGTAGTTCTAGGCTGGCTCTCATATTCTGTTAAGATTCTGTAGAAAATTAAAGCCTTTCTGGGCCTTGATTTCCCTCAGATGGCACTCCAGCTCCTTGCCCTCTACCACACAGCCATCTGCGCAGCCACACTGGCCTGGGCTTCAAGTGATGCACACAAGAAGCTTGTCCTCTGGAACTGCTCTTCCAGAAGACTGCTGATTTTTGCATTCTTCCTCCTTTCATCATATTTTTTCTGAATTTTCCTTGATCACTTTTTGTTTAATATTTCTTCCTCTTCAGGAGTCAGTTTGGCTCCCTTCTTGTGGCTCAGAGGCAGTGCATTGTGGGACTCTGAGTATTCACTCTGTAAACAAGAATCATTGATGTTGTCTATAATGCATCCAGTAATGAGCTGGTCCGCACCAAGACCGTGGTAAAGAACTGCATCCTAGTTCATGATAGACAGGCCTTTAACATCTCCTCTCACTGGGTTTGATGGCTCTTGAGGATATTTGAGTTCCTCTGCATGTAGCATAGGAACTTATACATCACAGTTCCCAAGCATGCATTGCATTTATAAGCTTTACTTATTTAGATCTTGTCATATTTCAAATAGGAAGCTGGAGCATGTCTTGTTTTCCTTATTCTCATAAATAATAGTAGGAAAAAAGGCCAAGACTACACAGTACTATATCTTCTCACTCGGGGTGACCAGCTCCTACATGATGTGAAAAACAGCCAGCTCTCTTTGAGCTTAAAATATGAAACTGGAAGTGGGCTGTGGAGAGGGGGTAGGAAGAATAGTTCAGTAAAATTGAAGGTGTTGAGTAGAGATGAGGGCCCTGAATTAAAATCTACACTACAATACTTCCAGACATATCCCTCTCAATTTTTGTGAATTGCAGTTTAAACTCAGAAGTTTTTTGTTTTTTTACTGTGGTAATAAAAATAAGATATAGCAACCTCCCTTTCTTCTACTTCCAGATTGCATACCAGATATTTATAAGAAATATTGATGTTGCTAAATGCCATTGAGTTGGTTCCAACTCATAGTGATCATAAATAGGGTTTCTGAGGAGCGACTGGTGAGTTTGAACCACTGGCCTTGCAGTTCAAACTGACCTTGAGGTCAAGTGCTTATTCTACGGTGCTACACCACATCTTTCTAAGAAATACAGGAATTGTGAAAGCAGAGAGGTGCTGAAGGATAAAATAACAGATTAGGATCTGAATGTAAAGACTCTAGATTCAGTTTTACATCTGGAATTATTTGTAGTTTCCAGAAAGTAACCTTTCATATGATTAATTTTCCCCCAAACTTTAAATTATGAACAATATATACATTTTGCTTTTCATGAAAATAAAGTGCTTTGAAATCAGTAGGGGGAAAATGCAGGCACATTAAAGTTTCTTTTTTTTCTTTTAAGTTTATCTTAACCCAGCAATTTCTTTCTAGACTGGTTACAAGCAAATCTCATGGAAAAATGTGAAGTAGGATATCTTACAATGATTCTTCTTGGGCAGATGTGACTGAGTGAGCGCAGATGACTCTTGGGGCTTGTTCTTGTTTAGGTCTATGAGGGTCAGATGAAAGAGCTGGGCTCTTCTATCAGTGCTGCTGATCTCGATGTTCCTAAGGACGCCTTGCTGTTCACTGTCACTCAGCAACCTCACCATGGCCTTCTCCTCTGTGTGTTTGCTGAGGGCCTCCCTCAGTATAAGCCTCCAGCAAGCTCTAACCAGAACCATCAACTTGTCCACAACTTCTCCCTGGAACTTCTCAAGCCTGGTATGTCATGTTCCACATCTATTTGTTTGTTATTGCTCATGATTTATTCATTTAACCCAGAAAATATGATAGATGACGGAAATAGGAGGTGAAGAAATAGCATTCATGGACATTATTCATTTACCATTTATATAATGATTGCCTCCAGATTCTGGATTAACACAGGGTAGGAGGCCCCAGCGAGAATTAATGGGTATTGGGAAAGTAAATAACTTGTTTTATTTCATTTGTAGAATCTCATTAAAGATACTTAGAATTGTTGATATTTCAGCTCCCGCTTCCCATGCTTTTCAGAACTACTGAGATCGTAGATTCGTCTGCCAAAAGTTCCACTTCTGTAACAAAGAACCACACACAATAACTCATTATTCTCTGAGAAGATGATTTGCTCTTTAGGGAAATGACACATCAGAATAGCAGCCTGAATTAGTTAATGATTCTTTTTAAAAAACGATCTCATGCCATTTTTCCATATAGTAAAAGGACTTTTCTAAATGTGGAAAGCAGATGTGGTTCGAGTCTTGGAGTCCCGGGATGGTGCTGTGGGGTAAAACACTAGATCACAAGGTGGTTTGAACCACAAGCAAACCCACCAGCTGCTCCTTGGAAAACCTGTGCAGGGTCGCTATGAGTTGGAACCGACTGAACAGCACTTAACCTAACTTAACTTATGCAGTTCTAGAAGGTCAGCAGTTCGAATCTACTAGGAACTCCTCAGGAACTCTCTTCTTCCTTGATGCCCCCACATCCCCCACCTGTACTTGCCTCGTCTTCACAATTGTTCAACAGTTTTTGTGCTGCCTTTCCATTCTTTCCCCTAATTAGCTCTCTGCCTCAGTTTCTTTTGCAACAGTTGCACTACGCCATCTTACATGTGAATCTGGGGAAACTAGTTCATCTCTTTCTTAATTTGTATAAGTTGAAAAGAAGTAATTCTGAGATCTAAATGATGGTGTTATGAAATAATTAATAGTGTGTGGCAAAAATAGAATGGGTTGTTATAAATATGATTAAAAATTTTTTTTATTTTGAGGCAAAATAAAAAGGAATAACAATTTAAAGTTTACACTCATAGCCAGTTTTTAAAAAATTAACATTTATTCATTATTTTAGGGTTAGCAAATACCATTTGATAAAGTTTGGACTATCTGGTTATTTAAAGAAAAACGATTCACATAAATTGGAATCCTGATGTGGCACTGCAGAACAATGTGGCACTGCAGAACAAGATTGGTTTGAATCACAAGGTCGGTGGTTCAAACTTGCCAGCCGCTCCTTGGAAGCTCTGCACAGGGTCTCTATGATTTGGAACCAACTCAATGGCACTTAACAACATTCACATAAATGAATACTTTGTTTAGTTTTTGGTAAAATTTCTCAGAGGTTAGATTTTCACTTCTCATTTATTATAACTATACTTTTTTAAACTTTGCTTTTGTATATTCTCACATATTCCCACACACTCAAACATATTGAATATTCTATTTTTCGAATCAATTATTATAAGCATCTTACATCTTAAATAGAAGTAGTTCTCAAAGATGGCGGACCAGGTAGATATGCAGTGAGGAGCTCCATTACCAACAACACAGAATATTGGACTAAGCAGGCTCAGGGAATGGCGCTAGAACCCTGAACCACATATAAAGGAATATTTATATGCTACAGAATCGACCCATTAATGCACGCAAGTTAATTTTTCAGCATATTCACAGAATTTTATTATTATGATTTTACCACAATCAATTTTAGAACATTTTCATTACCTCTGAAGAAACTCTACCATTTTCAGTGTCCTATTCCTCCCTTGCCACAGTGCCAGGCAACCACTAACCTACTTTCTATCTTTGCAGATTTGCCCTTCTGGATGGTTCATATAAATAGAATAGTTGGTCTTTTGTGACAGATTTCTTTTATTTAGCAAAATGTTTTCAAGTTTCATTCATTTTATAGCATGTTTCATTACTCCTTATTGTTTTTAAGTGCCATCAGTTGGTTCCGACTCATAGCAGCCCTGAATAGGGTTTCAGAGGAGTGGCTAGGAGGTTTGAATCACTGACCTTGCAGTTAGCAGTCCATTGCTTATTGTATAGCACCTCACCAGGACCCCTATGATGTTTCATTACTAGCTGAATTACTATTCCATTATAGAGATACACCATATTTTATCTACCCCTTCATCAGTTGATAGACAGTTGGGTTGCTTCCATTTTCTGACTTTTATGAATAATACTGCAGAAACCATCCATGCATGAGTTTTTATATAAACATGCTTTCATTTATCTTGGGTATTTTACCTAGGAGTGGAATTGCTGGGTAATATGGTATTTCTTTGTTTAACATTTTGAGAAAATGCCAAACTTTTCCAAAGCAGCTACACCATTACATTCCTACCAACATTGTGTGAGGTGAGAAAGTTTGTAGAAAATGGAAGTAAAAGATTATGGAATTTTTCCATGAACTTTTTCAATTCCTCTCATATTAGTGTTTTAATTTATCCACTTTCATTGTCTATTTTTTAAATCCATAACTATCCTATTAGGAGAAGCAACACCAACTAATAAAAACTAAACTGCATCCATTGCTATCAAGTTGATTCTGACTCACAACGACACCGTGTACAGGGTAAATCTTTACGGAAGCAGAAAGACGCATCTTCCCCCTGAGGAGCAGCTGGAGGGTTTGAGCTGCCGACCTTGCAGTTGGCAGGCCACTGCTTCTCCTACTGCACCACCAGGTCTCCTATCATAGTGGCCTAGAGATGATATATTATTTGGTTTTGACTTGCATTCCCTAATGACTGAGGAGCTCCGATGGTACTGTAGGTTAGGTGTTGGACTGCTGACCATAGACTGGTAGTTCAAACCCACCAGCTGCTCTGAGGGAGAAAGATAAGGCTGTCTGCTGCTATAAAGATTTACAGACTTGGAAACCATATATAGGGTTGCTATGAGTAAGAATGGACGTGAAGGCAGTGAGTTTGTTTTGTTTTGTTTTTTAATAACCAATGAGCATCTTTTCATGGGCTTATTGATCATTTGTATCTATTGTTACATCTTCTTTGGAGAGAGAAATGGCTACTCAAATCTTTACTCATTTTTAAATTGCATTATTTGCCTTTTCGTATTGGGCTGTAAGAGTTCTTTATATATTCTAGATACTAGACCCTTATCAGAGAAATAACTTGCTAACATTTTCTCCCACTCTGTGGCGTGTGTTGGGATGGTTTTTACATAAGAAAGACCTTCTTACTTTCTCTCTCTTGTACCTCCTCCCAGGAATGAGGTTGCTGTATGTACACGATGACTCTGAGAACTATGTTGACGATTTCACAATCCAGTTGTCAGATGGGAAACATAAAATTCTTAAAACCATTTCAGTAGAAGTCACCCCTGTTAATGACCAGAAACCAAAGCTGAGCAAGTAAGACACATTGAGACTCTCTTGTCAGATGTCCTATACAATTCTGTGAGGTCTGGAATGTTAGGTCCAATGTGCTGGGCATCTCTAGAGAGAAGTGAATCCTCCACAGTCCCCATCTGTCTTAACTTGGGCATCTAGAACCTTTGGTATAGATGTTGCTATAGCCTCTCCTTAATAATTCTTAAATTAGCTCTGTAATTACTTGACTGTGTTATAAAAGCTTTAGTTAGTTGTGAACGAGTTCTTATAGGACTCCTGGTATGGTGCTGTAGGATAAGCACTGGGCCACTAATCATAAGGTCTGCAGTTCAAACCCCCCAACTGCGTCATAGTGAACCTACTCGATGGCACATGACAACAAGCTTGTACCATTTTCTTTGCTGCTCTCTCAATGTCTTATGGACTTTGTTTTGCAGAGTGAAACAGAGCATATGTCACATTGTTTTCAGTAGTTTGGATAGTGAATTATTGTTGCTAGATACTGTCTAGTTGGGTCCAAGTCATAGTGACCCTGTATAGGGTTTCCGAGGAGCAGCTGGAGAGTTTAAATCACTGACCTTGTAGTTAGCAGTCCAGTGCCGATCCTAGCGCACCACATACCATCCCTAATTATTTGAGGCTGGGAAGCGGCGGTAGTCATTATAAGTGCCCCTTTGCAAAACCAATAAAACTTCTATTTCATATCAACTCAGGCCTTCTTTTTCCGTAGGAAGGCAGAAATTGTGATGTCTATGGGGGAAACCCGCATTCTTTCTGGTGCTGTTCTTTCAGCCACAGATGAAGACTCACCCAGAGAAAAGATTGACTATTTCTTTGAAAGGCTTCCCCAAAATGGGCAACTTCAGCTTAAGGTAAGTGGCCTCTTCATTTTCATTTTTCGAAACAAGTATACATTTTCTCAATATACGAATTTCTACAACTGAATTTAGTTTCTAATATCCATATTTTGCTCAGAAGTAGAAACATCTGCTTTTCCCAATTCAGGGTGAAGTAACAGCCTTCTAAAATTTCTTAATCAACTCAGGGTACATTCACCCAGTCTTAAGGTTCTCCATTGCTTCCTGTCTCACATCCTGAGGATTATACTAAACTTCTGAGGAGTGGAGAGTTTAGGGAAGAAAGCAAGTTGTCTGGTTTTGCATGAGAATCCAGCTTCCTTTGAAATCATCTCAGTTATTAAACTCTTACAGGCCTACCAATTCTCTCTGTGTGTGCTAAATTCCAAAATATTCTAAGGACTATGAAAATCTTGATGCCTTTTGCATTCATCTTCTGCCCTGAATTCCCCAACAGCCATCTGTGCTCCTTGGCGTTGTGGGCAGTAACCCCAGGGCCATTTCTCCCCCTGTCTTTTAGAGTGTTTATCAGTGAGCATCTTTCTAGTTCTTTATTTTTTGTTCCAGTTCTTGTCTTCAGCCCAAAGTGGGGCTAATCCTTATTTCTTCTCCAGGGAAACAGCAAAATGTTCTCTATCACATCTGAGATGATCCTAAACATCAAAAAGTTGCTGCCTTTCTTCTCCATTCCCCCCTCCTCCTTGGGGCACCAGAAAACTCATGTTAAGGTTTGAATGGGCAGAGTCTTCAATCAAAAAGTAAGCATCTGGAGGAAACGTCACGGTGTCATTGTCAGATTCTTAACAACTGCCACAGTTGAATCCATGATGTAAAAGGTTGACATTCCTGGATCTCTGTGTGTTCTGGAAATTATTTGCTTTCATGGCAAGCAAATAAGCATGGAAACTACTGGAGGTAGAGACACCTGGGTCCTGTTGCTAACTTCCAACAGCTTGCGCTGTATTCTGATGGCATCTTGTTGTCCCACTTCAGTCTGGAATAGCAACATTTTGGTCTGATTCACACTGTGTGCTTGATGCCCGAGGATTAGATGAACCCAAATTATAAATCAGTCACTTGGGAAGGTCACTTGAGTAATCAGTCAAAAGCGTTTATTTCAATGGTAGGTTAAGACTAGTGACAACAATCACCAATCATCCCAACATGATTATTTGATTGAAACACTTAACTTTTAATCGAATGTAGACACAGCCCTAAAGAGTGGCAAGGATTCAGTCTGTGTGAATCAGCTTGATAGTCTTAGACTATAGGCACCACAGAGAATCAGAATGATGAAGAGCAGTCACTGATTTGAATGGAGATACAGCTGTGGCCTTACTGCATCTCAAAGAGTAATGAAAAACACAGTGGAAACGTACACATTTGTGTGGCTTGAGGACAGAAGTGTTTGGATATGTGAGACTCCAGATGGACCCAGCTTCCAAGTATGGACCCACATAGTTCTCTTGCAGCTCGCTAGGAGTTCCTCGAGTCTCTCCCAGACCAGGGACTAGGCCCTCAGTCCTGGACCCCCCTGAGGCCCTGTTTTCTTATTGGCTGTTCTTTGCCTTCCTCACCTTTTATTTCTTTGGGGTCTTCACATGATTTTTCTCAAGTCAAAGTTCACGTTTTGGATACAAGTTCAATGGAATTATAGGCTGTCCAGCTTAAAACCTGAAAGGGAATCTGTTTTAAAAATTATATTTGCAAATAGAATTTGTGATGGAAACAAGAAATGTGCTTAAATATTGCAATGTAATTAATGTTCACCCAGTGAATACAGGGCAGAACATAACCTGTCTATAAATATCAGCCAGCCAAAAGTAGTAAAGAGGAGGAAAGTTTATCAAATCAATTACATAATAAATGAGATCAAACCAGTTGCCGCTGAGTTTGATTCTGACTCTTGGGTTATAGGGTAGAACCTCTCCATAGGGTTTTCAAAACTGTGACCTTTCTGAAACAAACTGTTAGCCCTTTCTTTCTAAGTGCCTTTGGGTGGGTTTGAACCACCAAGCTTTTGGTTTGGTTGTTGAGTGCTTAGTGCTTTGTATCACCCAGGGAAACCAAATGACATAATGTTAATCCATTAGAGTTGGCAAAAAGCTACTTAACCCGGAAATGGGAGCTTGTGGAATAATGCATCAGGGAAATAGAACGTCAATGATTTAAATTTCTGTGGTAGTTTCTTAAACCAGATAGGAAAAGCACAAGAGAATATCATGTAATTTTTTAAAAATTCTTGAATTATGCCAAATGACTTTTATGAGCTATTGTCAGGGAAAGTTATGTACCTCCAGAGAATAGCTGTAGGGTTATTGAGCATATACAGATAATTATTATATTTTCGAATATGCTCAGTTTTCTGCACCCCTCCCCTTCCAGCATAAGACCCTATTTTAATTGAAAATGTCTCAGTTCCTGCACTAAGTCCTGAGTGGAATACACCTTGTTTCTAAGAGATTCAGCTAAACAATAAAATGTGGTCTGTGCAGCTTATCTTTTTGGCTGACTTAGTATATAAATGTGGGGCACAATAGGGATTTTGAAGCTTTTAAGGGGTTTGAGGTAGTACGGCTGGAAGTAGATGTTAGATGTATCCATTCTGTTTTGTCTCACCTCCTTCAGACAATCGCCAGTTTGAAAATACGAGTTTGATTAGTTGTATAATGACATGAACTGCAAAAAAAACACCAAAAAAACTACAGCGAACCTAAAAGATAGATGTTTAATTTTTTAAGGAGCCTATTTCAGCAGCTAGATTACCCAGCTGTTGTCATTAATTAGAATATTCAATCAACTATGATTGCTTATGATAAATACCTTGTTGTTGTTAGGTGCCATTGAGTCGGTACTGGTAGCAATAGCATTAAATTGCCACATGACTTAGGAAAAAATACTTTTGGTTGAAGCTAGTGTTTCCCCAGGGTCTGAAATTGTTTAGTATATATCTTGCTCCCCTCCCCCAGCTTTGGAAAGGAAAACAAGGTAAAATGTCAAAAAGTAGACTGTGGACTTTTCCTAAATTATTGCTTATGTTGGAGACTCTGGGGACTATGGAACATGCCTACTAAAACAACTTCCTAGGCAGCTGACTAATTCTGGTACCTTTCAGATAGGGAGGGACTGGGTCCGGCTCTACCAAGGCATGAAGTGCACGCAGGAGGAAGTGGATATGAACATGCTGAGATACAGACACACTGGGGCAGTGGATTCCCAGAACAGAGACAGCTTCACCTTCTACCTGTGGGATGGTGACAACAGGTCACCAATATTTGACTTGCAAATCACCATCAAAGACATGGGAAAAGGTAAACGTATATTCTACCAAGGTTAATAAGGACCAACTTACATAATTAGAAGTGAGCTGGCATAGCCTTTAACAAATGTTCACTGCTTCCTTCCTCTTTTTCCTGAAAACTCTTAACATTCACGATCAACTTAATGACCCCTACCTCTTGCTCAGGGTCTGTGTTGCCTGGGATCTCTGAGATTCTTGAGAATAGAATGACAATTCATTTGTTATTTTCATTATTTCAAAAAGCTCTGAGCTAAATTGGATGTTTAAGTGCAATAAAACTCCTATTTCAGGTGCGTTTTTAAAAAAATGTATGCCAACTTATTTAATATTGGGTTAGACATTGGACTGTTACCACAAAGTTCAGCAGTTTGAATCCATCAGCCGCTCCATAGGAGAAAGAGATTGGCGTCAGCTTCCACAAAATTTGACAGCCTTGGAAACCATACAGGGTAGTCCTACTGGGTAGGACTCGTCTGCACAGCAGGTTTTAGAAATAACTTAAGGCCTTCCCATTTTACTGTATCTTCTGATTTGCACAACGGCTAAAGCAACATGGAGCCCATTGAGAGGCGTTTAGAAGGATGTTGTCTATGGTGGCTAACCCTTCACTGCACTGGCAGTCCTGTGAGACTGCATGGAGGCAGAAGCAGCTGCCTGCTGTCCCCTCAGGCTGTCTTCTGCTCCTGGGGAAACCTCTCAGGAGTGCTTTTGTGTTTCCTCAGCCTATCTCAGTCTTACTCCCTTGATCTTTTCATCTTGCTTCGCTCTGTAGCATCTGGGGCTCGGGTTTTGTCTTAAAATTAAGATGGCTTATGGAGTCCTGGTGTGGCGCTGTGAGTTAATGTGCCAGACTGCAAAGCCGTTTGAACTACTAGCTCGGTGGTTCAAGCTCACCAGTCGCTCCTTGGAAACCCTATGCAGGGTCGATATGGGTCGGAATCGATTCTATGGCACTTCACAACAACAACAATGGAGTCCTGGCATGATGCTGTGGGTTAATGCACTGGACTGCAAAGTTGGTTTGAACCATAAGGTTGGCAGTTCAAGCTCACCAGCCATTCCTCAGAAACCCTTTACAGGGTCCCTATGGGTTGGAACTGACTTGAAGGCATTAACAACAACAATAGGGCTTAATTTGCATAGTATTTTGAGATAGAAGTGTTAACCAAAAAGAACAGTTGTATCATCTA
Organism: Chrysochloris asiatica; assembly: GCF_000296735.1. Classification (NCBI taxonomy): domain Eukaryota; kingdom Metazoa; phylum Chordata; class Mammalia; order Afrosoricida; family Chrysochloridae; genus Chrysochloris; species Chrysochloris asiatica. Next base: position 12,718,728 of record NW_006408583.1, read on the forward strand.
ACATAAGATTTCTTGATGTTGGCACTATTGACACATTAGAACAGATAATTCTCAGTGTGGGGCGTTTTCTTGTGCATTGGGGAACATTTAGCAGCACCCCTGGCCATTACCGACTAAAAGCCAGGAGCAAACCCCAGTTACGATAACCAAATATGTCATCAAACATTATTAAATGTCCACCGAAGGGACAAAATAGCCCCACTTGAGAACCACTGCTCTAAAGTGGTGCCTTCTTGGTATTTTATTTGCATTTTTAAATTTCCTCATGAGACTGAGTATGTTTTAAAAATGATACTGACTATTTGCATTTTTAAGATATAGAAATGACATTTACTTCACTCATTTTTGTTTTGGGATATTGAACCTCTTAGTCTTGATTCATAAGTTGTAGTGGCTATGAGGTGAGGTGCTGTCATGTTGATTTCAACTCACTGAGACCCCCTGTAACAGAATAGAACTGTCCCATAGAGTTTTCTTGGCTGTAATCTTTATGGGAGTTGATTCCAAGGTTATTCTCTTACAGAGCCACTGGTAGATTCGAACTTCTGAACTTTCATTTAGCAACCAGGCACTGAACCACTGTACCACCAGGACTCCTTCTAAATATAAGAACAAAACCCATATACCTCCTAGAAGATACACACACGTCTTTGTCTTTAACCTTTCCCTTCATCAATGCCACCTTTCACATGGCCCTTGACCACAAGCTCTTCTGCCACACAGGTAATATTGTCATCCATGCAAAGCCCCTCGTGGTGTCTGAAGGAGACAGAGGTATCTTGACAACCAGCAGTCTCCTTGCTGTGGATGGAACAGACAAGCCTGAGGAACTCCTCTATGTCATTACCTCCCCGCCACGGTATGGCCAAGTTGAATACCTCCGCTACCCTGGAGTCCCCATTGCAAGCTTCAGCCAGATGGACATAGCAGGGCAGACAGTCTGTTACGTGCATAAAAGCAAAGTGGCTGCCCCCAGGGACGCATTCAGGTGAGTGCCTTGGAAACTTCTCATAAAATAAAGTGTGGGGTTGGGGAATGAGTCCATTTCCAGGTATTCACTGATTTCTGCCTGCCTTGCTATGAAAGGTGAACCACACAAAACACCAGCAGTGAGTCAAGACATCAGGGCCTATTTTTAAGAACGAAGGCATTGTTTTGTGAGGTGATGTGGAGCTGGTGCTGACTCATGGTGACCCTGAGCACAACAGAACAGAACACTGCCTGGTGTGCACCATCCTCGCTGCTGGTGTTATGTTGCAGCCATGGTGTCAACACCGATTGCTGAGCATCTTCCTCCTTTCTGCTGACCCTCCCAGTTACCATGCGTGATGTCCTTCTCCATGAAAGTATAATCACATCTAAATGCAAATTGTTTGGGAAAAGGAATGAGAAGAGCTGAGGGTGCCCAGCTAAGGAGAAGCACAGGGAAAACAGTTTACTGCTCTTTTTTGAAGTCTGCTTTTCTAGCTGATGGAAAGACTTTTACTAGAAGCATTTGGCATAAGCAGACATTGCCTTTTGACACAATGTGTTCTGGTGGCTGTATCATAAATCATGTTGTCATAAAGTGGATCTTATTTCCCTGTAGAAACAGTGCTGTAATTGGGGACTGTGCACCTGTTCAAGGATTTCTTACCAAATAAACCAGTGGAATGAATAGCAGTCTAGTCACAAGGCAGAGATGCAACATTAATGGAGGGCTACATTCACTTCAAATCTTCAAATCTGTTTCAAGTTACATAAAAGCAAGAGAAACTCAAGAGGATGTGCCATCTAGCCGCTCATGGCTGGCCCTGACAGAAATACAGATCTTCAAGCCCTTCCCGATGTAGGCTTGGGCTGAGGGCCAGGGAATCGGGTAGCATTTGGGAAGGTCCCGAGAGTATTGATTCTTCTGCCATGGATCAGAACTTCTGGCCCCCAGGATAATTTTCAGGGTGTCACCATGCATCCCTCAAAAAGGTGTTATAACACATCATAGATGGAGCCTACGTCTACGTTATTCAAAGGGTCTCCAGAAACCATAAACTACGTCTAACACTCACACTCAAATCCCACTCTCTACCATGTAGTCTACCTATTTAGATTCCACGTGCCTATTACTGGTATGTCCTGGTGTGGCACTGTGGGTTGTTAATGCGCTGGACTGCGAAGTCGGCTTGAACTGCAAGGTTGGGAGTTCAGACTCAACAGTTGCTCCTCAGAAACCCTATACACGGCCATTATGGGTCAGAACCAACTGACAGCACTTAACAACAGCAACAACATTACTGATGTGGCACTGTAGGGTAAGCACTGGACTGCAAGGTCAGTTTGAACTGCAAGCTCAGCAGTTTAAACTCCCACCTGCTCCTCAGAAACTCTATACAGGGTCACTATGAGTCAGAACGACTCGATGATTCTTGTTGTTGTTAAGTGCTGCCAAGTCAGGTTCTGACCCATAGCGACCCGTACAGGGTTTCCAAAAAGTGGCTGGTGAGCTTGAACTGCCAACCTTGTAGTTCAAACCACAGCACCAAACCAAGACTTCTATGATAGACATTGTATAAATGGCATTAAAGGTAGTGTTGATTGTCTGATTGGTATTAATAATGATTCATGAAGCTGATTTGAATAACATACCCAGTGAAGTTGAAATCCTAGCCTCTTTATCCTTTTGATGAATGTCCCCTTGACAGGTAGATAATCATTTGGTTGATCAGCATCATAATAATCAATGCAGTGATTAGGTGATACCAGGCATTATTTAGCACTCCTGATGGGACGTAGGTTAAACACTGGACTGCTAACCTCAAGGTCTGCAGTTCAAACCCACCAGTCGCTTTTCAACAACCAGTTGCTATGGTTCGGAACTGACTCAATTGCATTATTTAAACTGTTGTTGTCGTTAGCTGTGATAATTCACTCACCACTCATGGCATCCCCATGCACAATGGAACCAAACGCTGTCCAGTCCCCACATCGTCCTGCCTTGGAGTGTTGCCTTCGATAAGGTTTTCATTTGCTGATCTTCAGAAATAGATAACCAAGCTTTTCTTTGTAGTCCTTCTTAGTCTGGAAGCTCCACAAAAACCTCTTCAGAATCACACTGACCAGTGGCAGCACATGCCGATATAACTTAACAATGAGTTGGTTGTTCAGTATCATAGTGGTCAATGCAGAAATGAAGTATGGTCAGGCACGACTTAAAGCACTGTTGTTTGTTGGTAAGTGCTGTCTAGTCAGTTCCGACTCATAGCAACCCTGTAGGAGGTTTCTGAGGACTGGCTGATGGATTTGAACCACTGACCTTGCTATTAGCAGTCCAGTGCTTATCCTACAGTGCCATACCAGGACTCTTTCATAAAGCATTGGATGTGGAAAATCCTCTCTGTGAAAGTGTATTTGGGCTGGAGAAATGCACTAGTGTAATTGTTACGGTACAAATCCTGCCTCCACCATCCCCAACTCTGTGACCTGCAAGTTATGCAACTTCTGGCTCCTGTTCCTCTTCTGTATAATGGGATGATGCAGACAACGGCTACCTTACAAGGTTGTGTGAGGTTTAAATTAGTTTATGCATGCAAAGTGCTTACAACTGTATCTAGCAGCTGGTGAGTTTGAACCACTGACCTTGTGTCCAGTGCTGGGTCTAAACTGGTGGAGCTCCAGAACCACATTTCAGTTTATGGAAAGAGTTCTGTTCTTTAAGCAAAAAGACTATGGCTTTATTTCCCAGAGCACCTGAAATGTACCACTTATGACATAAATGTGCAAGATGGTTTGGGCCGGTCTAGGAATAAAGCAAGAAATAGCCACGATCGTTCGCTCAGGTCTTCAGCTCATTCCAAGAAGGAAGCCTCAGGCTGCCGCTACTTGTTGCTGTTTTTTTTTTTTTTTTTAAGGTTTTATTGTGAATTATGTGATAGTTTACATGGGAGAACATTAGCTTTACATTCATCCTATCATAGATCGTTTCATTGCCATGGTTACAGTCCCCTCCATTCATCATCAAACAACCAAACGGAACACCCTACAAGGCTGCCCCCAGCCATCAGCACACAGCCCCTCTCTTTCTCTGGGTCTAGCATCCCCAGCCGCTCCATCGCTCCCTGTCATCTTCTCTGCCTCCATCTCTAGCGTTGCTATTTTCTCTTGGAAGGGTCCTGCGCTCCGCTCTTCTCCCTTGATGGTCCCAGGACCCTCTGCTCCTGGACTGCAAAGTCAATCACTCCCCTCCTTTTGCTACAAAATGTCTACCTTTACATTTCCAACCCATACAGTCAGTCCTGATAGCATTTATTCACTATTGTGCCACATGAGTGCTCTCCACATCTCCTTTCTTCGTTTCTGGTGCTTTTAAGTGCTGTTGAGTCGTTTCCAACTCATAGCGAACCTGAATAGGGCTTCCAAAGAGTAACTGGTTAGTTTGAACCGTTGGCCTTGTGGTTCAAAGCGACCTTGCCATCTTGAACTTATCCTACAGTGCCACATCCAGGCTGGTGCTAATGTGTATTATTATTGTTATGTTGTTGTTGTTGTTAACTGCAGTCGAGTTGATTCTGACCCATAGCAACCCTGTATAGGGTTTCCAAGGAACGGCTGGTGAGCTTGAACCACCAACCTTGCAGTTCAAACAGACTTTGCAGTCTGGCACATTAACCCACAGCGCCACTCCAGGACTGCTATTGATATTATAGTTGTTGTTAAGTGCCATTCAGTCAGTTCTGACTCATAGAGACCCTGTACAGGGTTTCTGAGGAGCAACTGGTGAGTTTGAACCACCGACTTTCTGGTTAGTAGTCCAGTGCTTCTTACAGTGTCATATTAACCAGATAAAAAGCCAGTGGCTTTTGATTCTCATTCATGGCAATCCCTTGCGTTTCAGAGGTAACTGTGTTTAACAGTTTTCAAGACTTGATTTTTCTTTTTGAAAACTATTTTATCTTGTTGTTGTTGAGAACATACACAGCAGTTCAAGTTTCTACATGATTTTTTTCAGAAGTAAATCGCAAATAGACAATAATATCTAGCTAGAATGAAAAACACTGCTTTCTTGTGATTAAGATTATTGTGACATTAATGAAAATTAATAATGGCTTTCAGTTGGGGGGCAGTTAAAAGGTTTTCTTTTTAAGTACATCTATTTAAGTAGAAAAAGTTAGTTGATGTAAATCAAGAGCATGCATAGTGAGAGTATAGGGAATACAAGCAAATGGAGTCGGGATTGCGCAGTCGTTGGAGCCTACTCAGCAGCTCTGTGAGAAAAAGACCTCAAAATCGGCTTCCGTAAAGGTGACGGCTCAGAGAGTCCTATGCAGCAGTTCTTCTCTGTGTCACGTGGAGCTGTTGAGTTGGAATCAATTGATGGGACCCAAGAACAACAACTGTTGCTTTTATGTGTGGTCCAGTCACTTCCAATTCATAGAGACCTTGTATAGTTTCTAAGGAGCAGCTGGTGGGTTTGAACCGCCACCTTGTGGTTCTAATCGACCTTGCGGTCCAGTGTTTTTCCTACAGTGCCACATCAGGACTGCTCAGCAACAATTGTTGTTTAGTGCCCTCAACTCAGTTCTGACCCCATATAGGGTTTCCGAGGAGTGGTTGGTGGGTTCGAAGTTCTGACCTTGTGGTTCAAACTGACCTTGTGGCCCAGTGCATTATCCACACCAGGACTCCCAACAGACTAGCACAGGAAAAAATTATGAAGGTGGTGTTTAAAGGATTCAAGTTAAGGAAATAGGTCTAAAGGGAGAAAAACAAACAATAAAGGTTGAAAACATTGATTTAGTCCTTCATTTTAACAGAGTAAAGTTGGTATTTAGTGAACACTTGCAATGTATCAGGCAGTATACTGGATGATTTTTTGCCTATTTAGCTTAGTTTTGAGAGCTGTGATTGTTCACATTTTGAGTATGAGTAAACCAAGATTCCAAGAGCTAAAAGGCTGAAAGTCACAGAACAGAATCAGAACTGAATTTGGACTGACCATTTCCAGAGGACAGTTTGTTTTTCTGTTTCCCCATTTTACCTCACCTTACCAAAGATTTGTGGGGAACAAGCATTTGTGCGAAGGAACCTTCTCAAAGTCATTCTGATGTTTGGCCAACAGCTTTGCATATTTATAATGGAAGAGCCTAGCATCTGCCGAAGACCCTTGTTTTAATCTTGTCATTTCACTAACCCAATCAGGGCCTGCCGTGTGTATCAAGTGGCACTAAACCAAACTGAAAGCCTGCTTTAATGGAAATGTGATCATGGTGCTTTTTAAAAATTAAATATATGCGACCAATCTAATCACCTAAATTTATGTTGCTTGCTGTTCAATCTGGCAAGGAATTTGGCTGGGTAGAAGAGATAAATTCAGTGGCTGAGATGCCCCTCCTCTTCTCCTTTCCTTTTTAATGTAAGATATGGCAGCATTAATTAAACAAGGGAGTTTAATGGTCAGATTTTACCTTCTGCAAAAATATTTTTTGAATCATAAATTTCTCCTGCATTGTTTGGTGCTGCTGGTCTGGAAGAAAGATTTGGCAGCACGTTCTAGGACAGATGACACCAAGTGATTAGCAAGCTGACTTCAGCTGCTGGTAGCCAGATACTAAAAGAACACACTAATGTCCTCCATTTTGACATGCCGGATGGACTTTTTCTTTCTTTCTGAGGAGCTGGCGCTATTTATGATTCCATTTTTGCCTTTTAAATGCCATGACAGATGGCACATTCTTCAGCCAACCCCATTGCCAGGAGATGCAGAAAGCTTGAAGGCACCATGGCAATGGTGAAATCAGTCCACGCAAGTACCCCAGACAAATCTAAGAGTCATTCTCCAAATTTCATGAGAATGGTGGTCATCTTGGCTACTGTCCCTCCTGTGGTGTTGAGGGTGGAGGAGTGTCATCAAGGGAGTCAGCAAAATGGACCCATGGAAGAGAAGAAGCTACCATCTTGGTACCACAGCTTCTTCACCTTGGAGTAGACATCATGATTATTGTTGTTGTTACTAAGTACTGTGGGGTTGGTTCCGACTCATAGTGACCCTCTATAGGGTTTCTGAGGCTGTAAATTTTTGCAGGAACAGAAAGCCTCATATTTCTCCCTCGAGTGGTCTCCAACTGCCCACCTTGTGGTTTGCAGTTGGGTGCTTATTGTACAGAGCAACCACACTCCCTGAATACCACGATACCAAGGACAATATTGTTTTAAAACTGGAGAATATATAAGGAGGTCTTTACAATTAATGGCTATTTGGTGGGGGGAGCATTTGGAAGATAAGTTGGCCAACGTTTACAGATATAAGTGATGTGACCTTGTTTCACTTGTTCTGCTAGACTTATTTTGACAGAACCCAAGCACAACCTTGTACCCTGTCTTTCTCTGATAGCAATGATTGGCTTCCTTGTGAAAATGGAATGATGTATTTGATTCACCCATGTTTAGAAATCACACCTCTTCACTGCTGGCTTTTTAGCATTAGGTCAGTGCGGACAGCTGCCTCTGTGTGCCATCTGGGAACCCTGGTCTCAGTAAACATATTTTTTACTCTTCTGTGGTCCCTGGTCTGCTTGTCTTCATTCCCATCTGTCTGATGGCAGACTGCCTGGTTCCAATGTGGTCAGAACCTGAACATTCGGCAGACAGGCTAGGCAGGGCGGGGTTGGAGATGGACAGCCTGGATCACAGGACAGCTCCCTTGTCCTCACAGAGGAACTGCAGCCATCCTGAGACCTAGTTTTGAGGACCGTGGCAGCCATTTTGGAATTCAGTCTCCAGAGAGGAGCGTCAAGATGGCTGCTTCTGGTGGAGCCCCTGGCACTTATTCTCACATTTAACTTTATTGTGTCTGATCCCGGCTTCTCCCCTTCATTTCCTACCTTCTCAACTGATATCTGACAAACTTCTAGTAGAGGTACAGAGTCTTTAATTGCATAATTAATGGCTGCTTTAAAACACCATGAGTGTATATCTTGATATGTTGTTATTTAGTGCCATCAAGTCAGTTCTGATCCATAGTGACCCTGTATAGGGCTTCCGAGGAGTGGCTGGTGAGTTTAAATAGAGACCTGGAAGGAACAGTCACTGTATTTGCAAAAGAAGGCAGAACAGGAATTTTTTTCCTGGAGGAGTAAAGTGGAAAAAGGAGAAATCGATGTCAGTGAGGGAATACTTAATAAAAATAAAACAAATCTTAATTCTTATACCTATAAATTGCATCTCACTTGACTAAATTAAGTAAAAGAAGAAGAATATGCAGATACTTTTCTGGACTCACTGTAATTAGAACTTTTTTTTTTTTCTTTTTTACAAGTAACCCATTTCATAGACACTCAAGTTCAGCAATGTTTAAAATCATGAAGCTGCCTTAGAATAAATTTATTTAAAATTTAGCTTTACAAAAGGAAAACTGTTTTTGTTTTAAGAAAACGAGACGATCAGTCTCCAAGTCCCTGAGACCAGAAGAACTAAATGGTGCCCAGTTACCACTACCAACTGCTCTAAAAGGGTTCACATTAGAAGGTCCTGGATACAGTGGGAGAAAATGTCGAACAAAACTCAAAATTGTAAAAAACAAAAAAGAGTACTTTACTGGTCAGAGACTAGTGGAACCCCAAGACTATGTCCCTTGTTCACCCTTCAGATCTAGAACTAAATTTACCCTGTGGCTTAATTTTCATCCAAGCAATTCATAGGTATATTGTTGTCATTAAGTGCTGTCATATCTGTGGTCAATTCCAATTCATAGCGACCCTATATTGGGTTTCTGAACAGCGGCTGGTGGGTTTGAACCACTGACTTGCCGTCTAGTGGTTATCCTACAGTGCCACACCAGGACTTCAGATAGGTATGTTGTTGTTGTTGTTAAGTGCCATAGAGTCAGTTCCAAATCATAGCAACCCTGTATAGGGTTTCCAAGGAGCGGCTGGTGGGGAACAATAACACTAGTGAGGTATTCACACCATAGAGTGGTCAGCCATTCAAAATCAGAAGGAAAGCATTTACCTAAGGACAAAATTCTGAAGGACTGGGAAAGAAGGAGGAATAGAAACAAGAAACGCAGAGAGGAAGTGGGATATGTGATTTACACTGAGAGAATTACAATCATTTTAAGAGGAAATGCAGTGCATGATTTATTGAATGTGGAATCAGTGATCTGCTTGATAAACCTTCACTCAATTAACAACAAAACAATTTCAGAAAAGTGAAGGTCACAGACCATAGCCTTCGGAATGGATCGCACCTCTATATAAAGAAAACAAAGTCCTCACTGGACTGAAAAATGACATCTTGATAAATGGAGAAAAGATTGAAGTTGTCAAATAACTTATTTTGCTTGGTTCCATTATCAACACTCATGGAAGCAGCTATCAAGAAATCAATTGATGTATTGATTAGGCAGATCTGCTGCACAAGACCTCTTTAAAGTGTTCAGGAGCAAAGATGTCAGTTTGAGAACTAAGTGCATCTGACCCAATCCATAGCATTTCCACTAGCCTCATATGCATGTGTGGTGCTGCAGGATAATGCACTGGACCTCAGGGTCAGTTTGAGCACAAGATCCGTGGTTCAAACCCACCAGCAGCTCCTTGGAAAACCCTTACAGGGTCACTATGAGTAGGAACCAACTCAAAGGCAATTAACAACAACATATCCATATAAAAGTTGGACAATGAATAAGGAAGACTAGAAGAATTGTGCATTTGAGTTATTGTGTTGGAGAAGAATGTTAAAAATACCTTGGACTGCTGGAAGGACAGTCAAATCTATGTTGGAAGAAGTATAGCCAGAGTGCTCTTTGGAAGCCAGGATGGCAAGACAACTTCTCTTATACTTTGGACGTGCTGTCAGGAGAGACCAGTTCCTGACATTATGCTTGGGAAACTGGAGGAGCAACGAAAAAAAGGAAGACCCCAACGAGATGGATTGGCACAAGGGCAGCAGCAATGGGCTCAAACTTAACTTTTGTGAGGATGGCACAGGACCAGGCAGTGTTTCGTTTTGCTGTTCATAGGGTCATTATGAGTTGGAACTGACTTAACAACACCTAACAACAACTAGCAATGAAACATGGGTTAAAAATTACTCCATGATTATCTCTGTCTATGGTGAATTTGAAATCTTTCAAGACAGTGAGGTGGCACTGGAGGCACTCACTCATCTCTGCCAAGAAATTTGGAAGACAACTATCTGGCCAACTGATTGGAAGAGATCCATATTTGTGCCCATTCCAAAGAG
>NW_006408583.1:12730114-12762765 GCF_000296735.1 Chrysochloris asiatica
GTCATAGAAAAAGAGGAAGACCCCCAGCGAGATGGATTGGCCAAGTGGCAGCATCAGTGGGCTCAAGCATGGCAACAATTGTGAGGTTGGCCCAGGACTGGGCAGTGTTTCGTTCTGCTGTGCATAAGGTCGCTATGCATTGGAAACAACTCAATGGCACCTAACAACAACAACATGGTGAATTTGTGGATCCCAATAGTAGTGGTTTCCTAATATTTTAGAGTTGTAATATTGTTTCTTGTTTGCTTAATTTCACAATACTCTAAATTCTCCTTAAAATAAAAGTTATGTATTGAAATATTCTAAAGATAATTTGAATTAGTTTAATTTTGAGATTGGCAGTGGTAAGTGAAATATGTTCCAGTGATCCATACACTCAGAAACACCTTAAGGTATCACAAACCCAATACTGCCTGAGAGATTTTGCTTACCACGCGATTATCTCTCTCATTTTGTATCAATTTCTCTGTTTTTGTTTTTTAAAAACCCAGCATTTATTAAACATGCTGCAAGGACAGAGGGGTGTGGGGTCAGAAGATCTGGGTTCTAGTTCCAGCTCTGTTTCCTACCTGACGTACAGTCTTACACCAAGTTTCTGGACGTTTCTGCTGTAATTTTCTTTTTTCTAACACAAGGATTAGTGTCCTCATCTAACAGAACTCTCACAAATCTTAAGGGTAAAATATAAAGGCACATATAGACTGCAAAGGATAAAACCACAAGTAATATTTTAGGATCAGATAGTCCTTAGTTACTGTCTGGTCCATCCCACTTCTTTTACCAAAGAATAAAAATGAAGCCCAGAGAATGGAGATGAGTTAGAGAAGATCCTATGAGTGGGTAGTAGGATATGCCCTTAGAAAATTCATCATAAAAATATGCACACACTAGTACAGGGGCTAAGGAGTCCTGATAGCAGAGTGGATCACCAGCTGGGCTGCTAACCGCAAAGTCGCTGCTCCCATAAAGATGTGCAGCCTCGGAAACCCTAAACAGGGTCTATGTGGGTTGGAACCGATTTGGTAGCACACAACCACCACCACCAGTACAGTAGCTTAGCCAAAACCAGCATGCTCAGCATTTTATTGGGTTTGGCCCCCAGTTGTTGTTGTTGTTTAGTGCTGTGGAGTCGGTTCCGGCTCATAGTGACCCTGCACAGGGTTTTCGAGGCTGTAAATCTTTACGGGAGCAGAACCCCTCATCTGTCTCCCGCAGAACAGCTGGTAGTTTTGAACTGCTGGCCTTGAGGTTGGCAGCCTGATTCATAACCGCTATGCTACCAGAGCTCCTTTGGCCCCTAGTTATCAGCCTTTAATGTTTAGCTTCTTGTAATCCATGAAGATAAAATTGCAAAATTACAAATATATAAAATGGGTGTATTCTTCAAACTCATTTAATAGATTCACTTGGAGCAAGGACCTATGCTAACTACTGGTGAACCTGAAAAATATTGTTGCCACAATTAGCTTACTCCATCCCCTAGTGTCAGTTCTGACTCGATGGCACCTGACAACAACAACAACAATCCCCTAGTGTACCATCAATGTTTCTGAAAAATACCTTTGGGCATAGAATGGTCAATATATGTACTATTCGGTGAATGGTTTAACAGCAGAAAGGCATCCTTCTGAAAGAACTGCCTTTGATTTTTCATTTGAATCACAACCCAACATATCCTTTAGTAAAGGTGTGTATTGTTATCATTTCATTCCAGTAGATGGTGAAACAAGAATCCATGCTGAAGGCTGCCTTGCCTCTCTTTGTCAGATTCATTGTCAGCAATGGACTGCGGACGAAGCATGGGGTCTTTGAGGTCACACTCGAAACCGTGGACAAGGCTTTGCCTGTGGTGACAAGGAACAAGGGGTTGAGACTGGTCCAAGGGGCTACAGGCCTCATTTCCCCTGAGCTCCTGCAGCTGACCGACCCTGACACCCCACTGGAGAGACTCAGCTTCCTGCTTATCCAGCTCCCACAACATGGCCAGCTGTACCTGCGGGGGACAGTGCTACTTCAACCCAATTTCACTCAACAGGACGTGGACAGCAGGAACGTGGCATATAGGCACTCAGGAGAAGATTCCCAGATGGACCGATTTACTTTTGTTGCTACAGATAGAACAAACCAAGGCTTTGTTGTAGATGGAAGAGTGTGGGAAGAACCTGTTTCATTCATCATCCAGGCAAGTATGGCAGACAGTTCATTACCAGAGACATGACTTCGAGAAGAACCATCTCCTATTCCCTTTCCTCTTTCATTCAGATACACATTGTGCGTATACAGCCTGCCAGACACTAGGAAAAGAACTGGGCATGTTAATCATGAAGAAAGCAGGTTTGGTCCCTTATAGGCTCATGGGGTGACCATGAGTCTCTGGTAGTACAGGTGTCCCTGATTTATAACAGGGTTTCTTTCTGATGGCTCTGGTGTATGTAATTTCTGATGTAAGTTGAATTCCTCTTTCTTTATTGCTTTTATTATCAATATTTTATAAATCCAATTTTTATTTGCCTTTAGGACTAGGAAACATTGGCTATAAATGTATGTGAGTGGACATCTGATAGTGATAACAAATCATGCCCAGCAACAACAGTGCTTGCAGGACATGTTACTAAACATACCATGTGAAACAACAACAAAACCAGACAGCCACAAATGTGTCTGATTGTAACTTGAATAAATTATAACTCAGGGGCTATCTGCTCGGAAAAGAGGAAGAGAACAATGCGCTTTGGGGTCAGACAAAGTAGGCTAGAATTTCTGCCCTATCAGGTTCACTGGGTGACCTTAGATAAACTCTTTAACTCTTTTGGATCAACTCTTCTTTCATTGAAAAAAACCTGCATATCCAGTTGTCAGTTGTTGTTGGATGCTGCTGTATTGATTTCAACTCAGTAGCCCCAACTCTGTGAGTCGGGATTGACTTGCTAATTCCTTGCAATGACGACTAGCAAGGATACCTGGGCAGAAAAGTTCTCTATGATTATCTCTAAGTATGACTCTTTGGTCTACAGTGAATTTGAAATAGAACCAAACACTGACTGGTCCTGAGTCATCCTCACAATCATTGCTGCGCATTGTTTCAGACAGCATGTCAATCTATCTTGTTGGGAGGCGTCATCTTTTTTGCTGTCCCTCTACTTTACCAAGCATGATGTCCTCCAATGATGGGTCCCTCTTGATAATGTCCCAAATACATGAGACAAAGTCTCACCATCCTTGCTTCTAAGAAGCATTCTGGCTGCATTTATTCAAAGACAGATTTGTTTGTTCTCCTGGCTGTCCATGGTATATTCAATATCCTTAACCAATACTATAATTCAAAGACATCAATTCTTTTTAGGTCTGTCTTGTTCAGTATCCAACTTTTGCATGCATATAAGCTGATTGAAAATACCATGGCTGGGTATTTTGGGTCAGGTGCACTTCAGTCCTCAAAGTGACATTTTTGACACTTTAAAGAGGTCTTTTGCAGCAGATTTGTCCAATGCAATACACTGTTTGGGTTTTCAACTTGTATCCACGAGCATTGATTGTGGCTCCGAGTTAAATGAAATCTTTGCCAACTTCAATATTCTTTCCATTTCTCCTAAAATTGCTTATTGGCCTAGTTGTAAGGATATCTGTTTTCTTTCTATTGAGGTATAGACACTGATGGCTGTAGTCTTTGATCTTCATTAGTAAGTGCTTCAAGTCTTCTTCACTCTCAGCTAGTAAGGTTGTGTTATCTGTGTTACCTGCTTATCACATGTTGTTGATGAGTCTTCCTCCATTCTTGATGCCAGGTTCTTTTTTATGTTGTCTAGCTTCTTAGATCATTTGCTCAGCATACAGATTGAATGGTAGTATGGTGAAAGAATACAACCCTGACACACAGCCTTCCTTATTTTAAACCCCTCAGTAGCCCCTTGCTCTGTTGAAACAACCGCCTCTTGGTCAGCATGAGCACAGTTAAGTGTTCTAGAATTCCCACTCTTTGAATGTTGTCCATAGTTCATTATGATCCACACAGTTGAATGCCTTTGTATAGTCAATGAAACACAGGCAAACATTTTTCTATTCTTTACTTTCATTCAAGATCTATCTGATTATCAGCAGTAATAGTCCTGTTTCCATGCCCTCTTCTGAACACTGCTTGAATTTCTGGCATACCCAGGCCACTAGCATATTAGACATATTAGATATTCAGTGGGTGATGGAAATGATGTCCATCTAAAAACACCTGGTGACTTTACTTCCATAAAAGCAACCATCGCAAACCCCACAGAACACAGGTCTACTCTGAGACACACAGGATGACCATGAATCAGAATCGACTTAACAACTGGTTTCCTGTTATGATAACGCTTGTTGGGCCATATCATCTACTGGCATCTCAGTGGTTCTCAACTAAGTACATGAAAACATACAAGGCGGTATCGTTCTTGCACACATAATAGTGAGGAGGGGAGGAACAGCAGAACCACACTTTTGTAGTGCTTACTATAGATCAGACACACTTTATAGGAATCCTGTTTAATGAGTCAAGTTTCATTATCTCCATTTTATAGATGAGGGAACTGAGATTCAGAGGTTAAAGTCATCAAAGATACATAGCAGAGCTCAATCTGATCCCCAATTTTTTTGTTCCTTTTGATGTCTCTACACTGCCAAATTTGTGTCAATTATTTCACTGATTATTGGAGGACTTATATATATTAATCATAACAGTTCATGCATGTTCTTCCTCTCAAACCCTTGAATACAAGCTCCTTGGATGTTGTTCACCCTGGATTACAGACTTCCACCACTGTTTGCTGGTTATGTAAAATATGCAGATATCCCCCTTACTCTGTAGTCTCTTGCTAAGGTGAGATCTGAGTAGGAGAATGAGGAGTCACGACAACACAGAGTGGGTGCAGGGTGAGTCTTTGGCACCAGGGAGGGCCAGAAAATGTAACTAAGTTGTGAAGAGCCAATCGATGATGCTGATATGGTGTGTATGAAGTGCTTTGTATGTAGTAAAATGGCCGTGTTTCTGTTCCTTTTTCTAGTATGTTTTCATTATTATAAATCCCACCTCATCGTCTAGTCTTACTTTCTCTTTATGGCCTCCTCTCTCTCTCCCCTAGGTTGAGAGATGCCATGCTACTCTCAAACACGAATAATCATCTGGTCTATTTGGTTGCATATTTGTAGGAGGTATGAGTTCTGAGTAAGGAGCTCTGGTAGCGTAGTGGTTACGAATCGGGCTTCTAACCTCAAGGTCGGCAGTTGGAAACTACCAGCGGTTCCTTGAGAGACAGATGAGGCATTCTGCTCCCATACAGATTTACAGCCTCAGAAACCCTGAGCAGGGTCACTATGAGTCGGAACCAACTCCACGGTACTAAACAACAACAACAACATGAGTTCTGAGTACAGGCATCAGAGCTTCCTGTGTACTCCAGAGCAGAGATGGCAAAGAGAGTAGAGTTTGGAGAAGGTGCCAGAACTTAAATCAGGTTTCTTTCAACCCCAACGTCCACCTCAAAAAGCCTAACCATCCAAGTTACCTCTTGGAAGTTGCAGAATTTACTGAAAGGAAAATACTGGATAAATGTAAACATCTCTCTCTCTCTCTCTCTTTTATTTCATCTAAAGTACAAGGTTTTCCTTATTTAAAAAAAAAATCCCTATTGTATAAAACCCTCACAAAGAAACATTCGTTTTCCCATTCTGCTCCTGAATTCTGTGGTCTCTGTAAACAAACAGACCAAGTAAGCTTAGGAAATGACTGACCCCTATCAGCTGTGCAAGAGAGAGGACATCCTCAGTCCTTTGCATGTTAGTGTGGTGACAACCACCAGTGAGCAGTGAATTGCTCCAAACAAATCTCTCAAGTAGAAATATACTACTTTTATGGCCAGCAAGATGGGTGCCTGGTGACCCAAGGCAAAGCGACTGCAGTTAACAACTACAAGTCCTAGGTGCATTCTGTTGGTGTCTGTGGGTATCACTTGACATTCATTTTGTAGGAAAGCCACGTTTGTTAATCAAGACACTGCAACGGATTCCTGCCATCTTTTTTAAAGGGATGGGAACTGGAGGGTGAACGAGAAAGGATCATTGTTAACTTCTTCCTATACTTCGTTCTTTCTATGATGATTTTTCAGTAAATCTAACATGAATTATCATAAGGACACAACCTTCCTTTAAAAAACAAATGTCTTAGTACATTAATAGTGGAAAATGTCTGTGGTATACTGAGCATGACCTACTTTTGAAAAAGTTAGAGGTTCAGTAAGATGAGCAAACATTTTACTGCAAGAGAAACAATAAGAGGACCAGAGACACAATAGAAGACTATGTAACTAGAGTTAGATCTTTAGTTGGTTGGTTATACGCCACGGAGTCGGTTCCAACTAATAGTGACCCTGCATAGGGTTTCCAAGGCTGTAAATTTTATGGGAGCAGAAAGCCTTATCTTTCTCCCATAGAACAGTTGGTAGTTTCAAACTGCTAACCTTGAGGTTGGAGTCCTAGTGTGGCACTGTGGGTTAGTGTGCTGGACTGCAAAGTCGGTTTGAGCCATAAGCTCAGCGGTTCAAGCTCACCAGCCTCTCCTTGTAAACCCTATACAGGGTTGCTATGGGTCGGAACCGACTCAATGGCACTTAACTACCACTATGCTACCAGAACTCCTATTTCCATTCCACCTACCTTCCCAAACCTTCTCAACTTTGTGATAGGTAAATGTTGCCCTTTTAATTTTGAATGATTGGCCATCCCATAATTCATAGTGAGCATACCTTGCCTGTGTAGTCCCCCGTTACAAATCTACTGCTTGACTGAAAGTTGGGCCACAAGGTTGAGTTCCTGTCCACACGTGAATGATGTTCAAGGGCTATAGTCTCAGGTTCCTCTAGTCTCTTCCTAACCAGTATGCTTTGTCTTATTTTTTTTTTAACAATAATTTTGAGTGTTGATCCACATAAGCAACTTGGACTTCTTCAGTACCATTGACTCTTGATTACATGTTAGTTATTGCAATGGTTGAACATCAACCATTTCTTTATGGGACAGTAACGGTGTATTCCTTCTATCTTCTTTTGATGCTTTCTGCAATATTCAATGTTTTGCCCATAGAATCTTTCAATATTGCAAGTCAAGGGTTGAATTTTTTGTGTAGTCTTTAAGCTTGAGAAAGACTGAGTGTGTTTTTCCCTTTTGTTTTTCTAACTCCAGGTCTTTGCACATTTGAATATAGTACTTGACTTTGTCTTCTTGATCAGCCCTTTGCAATTTTCTGTTCAGCTCTTTTACCTCCTCATGTCTTCCATTTGTTTTAGCATCTCTATGCTAAAGAGCAACTTTCAGGGTTTCTTCTGACAACAAGTTTAGTCTTTTCCTTCTTTCTTTTCTTCTTAATGACATTTTTGCTTTCTTCCTGTATGATGCTCTTGATGTCAGTCGTTAGCAACAAATGCATCAAATCTCTTCTTAAGATTATCTCTAAATTCAGGTCAGGTATGTCCAAGATCGTGTTTTGGATCTCGTGGACTTGTTTAAATTTTCTTCAGCTTCAGCCTGAACTTGCATATAAGCAATTGATGGTCTGATCCACACTCTGCCCTTGGCCTTGTTTTGGCTGATGATATGGAGCTTTTCTACCATTGCTTCACACAGATAGAGTCAATTTGATTTATGTATATTCCATTGGTGAAATCATGTATATAGTTGTCTTTATGCTTTTTAAAAAAGATATTTGCAATGAAGAAATTTATTGGTCTTGAAAAATTCAATCATGTGATCTCCAGTATCATTTCTATCACCAAGGCCATATTTTCCATATACTTATCCTATCTCTTTGTTTTCAGCCTTTGCATGCTAGTCACCAGTAATTATCATTGCATTTTTTTTTTAAATCAATTTCAAACTGAAGAAATTGGTATAATACTTCAATTTTGTCATCACTGGCTTTAGTGGTTGGTGCAGAAATTTGAATAATTGTGGTATTAACTGGTCTTCCTTATAGGTGTTTGGATTTTATCCTATCACAGACAACATTATACTTCCAGCTAGGTCTTGAAATGTTCATATTGATGATGAATGTGATGCCATTCCTCTTCAATTTTTCATTCCTGGCATAGTAAACGATATAATTGTTAGATTCAAAATGGCCAATACCAGTCCATTTCAGCTCACTAATCTATCTATCTTTTTGTGTTCCATTTCATTTTTGACAATTTCCACTTTTCCTAGATTCATATTTTGTACCTTCCATGTTCTGATTACTAATGGGTATTTACAGCGGTTTCTCCTCATTTTGAGTTGTGCCCTATTAGCAAATGAAGGTCCCAAAGCTTTATTGAGTTTGTATCATCATGATCAACTCTACTTTGAAGGGGCAGCTTCTTCCCAATTGTATTTTGAGTGCCTTCTAACCCTAGGGGCTCATCTTTGGAAATTATACCTGACAATATTATGGTGCTATTCACAATGTTTCAACAGGTAATATTCTAGTGCGGTTTGACAGTGTTTTTCTACTATTCATAAGGTTTTCTGTGGCTAAATTTTCAGAAGTAGTCCGTCTCTCCATCTTCATAGTCTGTCTTAGTCTGGAAGCTCAGTTGAACTTGTCTACCTATGGTGACCCTGCTGGTAGTTAAAATACTAGTGGCATAGCTTCCAGCATCACAGCAACACACCAGCCACCAAAGTACAACAAACTGACAGACGAGTTGGGGCACACATGTATGTATATATAAGTATATCTGCATATCCATATGCAGTCTTACACACACATACACATACATGAAATCTCTGGGTAGTGCAAACAGTAAATACACTTGGCTCAAGCCCACCCAGAGACATCTCAGAAGAGATGCCTGATGACCTAGTTCTGAAGAATCAGGCACTGAAAACTCTCTGGAGCCCAGTTCTGCTGTGACCCGCATGGGGTCATTGTGAGTGAAAATTGACTATAAAACAACTTGATACACACACACACACATTTTTGTGCATACATCTAATTTTCCCCACAGGATACACTCATAAAGGGAAACTTTGTGACTCAAAGCATATGTACATACATTTTTAGAATTCTTTGTTTTTTGCCAAATTTCTTTTCATAAAATTTTCACTAATTTGCACCCTTACCAGCAAAACATAAAAAAATCTGCTTTTCTAATCATTTACTACCATACTGCCTAATTATTTTTATTTTTAGAAAATAACTTGGCCAATTTAAAAGAAAAAAAAAAGTGTAGTTATCACAAAATTCTGCATAGAAATACACAAAGATGGAGTTGCAATTTTTCTATACCTTGAAATGAGTGAACTATCTTGTGAAATGCTTCCAGATATTTGCATATGTGTGTGTGTGTGTGTGTGTGTGTGTGTGTGTGTAACTGTGGGCTAATGTGCCAGACTGCAAGGTCGGTTTGAAGCTCAAGGTTGGCGGTTCAAGCTCACTAGCTGCTCCTTGGAAAACCTATACAGGGTCACTATGAGTTGGAACCAACTTGAAGGCACTTAACAACAATAAATGTATGTGTGTGAGTGTGTGAGTGTGTGTGTGATATATATTATATATATGTCAAGAGAGAGAGAGGAGAGTGTCTAGGTGTGGTGCAAGAAGAGAAACACTGGACTGCAAGGTCAGTCTGAACTGCAAGGTCAGCTGTTCAGCAGCTGTTCCTTGGAAACCCTACACGGGATTGCTATGAGTTGGAACTGACTCAACAGAACTTAGCAACAACATATATATATATATATATATAATTTATTTTTAACAAAAATTGTGTTACAGTTATCTTCTATAACTTGCTTCCTTCCTCCAATTAACACTACGCTATGGATATTTCTCAATTCCATTCTATATATTACTTACTAAAAATAGTGACTTATTCCATAATATACAAAATACATTGTAAGATTAAACGAGAGGGAAATGAAAGTAATATTCTTATCCTTATTTGCTAGTATCAGTATTTGTATTCAAAATCACTCCATATATAACCTACAAGTTGTCTATAGAATGTGCTGAGCCTCCTTATAGACCACCACAGCTAAATGAGGCCCTTTACGGTGTTTGAACCTATATCCTTGTGCTGACTCATGTGTAATTTCTCATACGCCATCTTCATAACCCTACACAGGGTCGCTATGGGCCAGCACTTAATATCAACATCAACGTTAGTTAACTGGAAACAAGTATCCATCTTCACATAATCACCTTTCACTTTGTTCTTACTATTTCTATTTTTAGTCAGCATTTTTGCCAATTGAGCAATAACATACCAAAAAGAGTTCTATACCTTTTAAAATCCCTATAAGTCTGTTTCTGAAGTTCACTAAATATTGGGAAAATGGAGACATCTTTCTGTGGAGCTAACAATTTTGCAATGCCATTCTTGGACCCAACTTAATTTATTAATTCAGCAAATATTAACTGAACTATTATTCAGACAGTGTTTTACTAATGAAGAGAGAAAGGAAGTAGGGGGGGGGGTGGAAACAAAGACAAAGTTGGGTCAAAGTTTGAAATGGAAAGTTGGCCTCTGATCCAGGCACTATACAGATGCTGAGGGGGTCGTAAATAGAACAAATGTTTTCCATTCATGTTTATCCTAGTCTTTAGTGGAAATTAACAAAAGAGGAGACTGAGACTCTGAAACTCGAGAGAGTTGAACTGTCATGGTTGGACTGCAACATCTCAGATGCATGTGAGTGAGAAGCCGTTGTGTAACACTGCATGTCACTATTGGTGATGTAGGTGGACCAGGTGGACATCACGGCTCCCTGGATCACACACTTACATTCTCCGTCACAAGTGGGACTCCTGAAAAATGGCTGTTACGGGATTTACATCACATCTCGTGTACTGAAGGCTTCTGCCCAGAACACCAAGGATAATCAGATCATCTTTAAGCTTTTACGAGGCCCACATCATGGGCATCTGGAGAACATAACAACAGGTACTTATGGCTTCTTTAATCTTTGTAATTGTTCATTTTAAAACACCCAGTGGCTGACGGTGCTAGGGAGTCACTTAATTAAGTCCATGCCCAATTGGTAAACACTCTTCAGGACTTACTGATAGGTGCAGTTTATGAACAGTGTTAGTGCTAAAGAAGGTTTAAAGCCCAACTTCCCTAAATTCATCTTGAGGGGGAAACCAAATTCTCATACACAGCTTTTTATCGATCACAGGTCTTTTTGTTAAAATCACCAGATTGTAATATATTCCGAGAAACTGTGTGTCAGACCTCATTCATATTTTAACTATTTTTGCTTCTATCATGAATTCTAAATGATGTCAGTTTATTTTTAAATTGCCCCCCCCCCCCGTGATTGACCCGAACTGTGTATTTTTTCTGACTTTGGAGACACTGATTTCAATGCGTCAGAAAACAGAATGGCACAGAATGAATGCATTCTTTATATATTTTATGAGCTAGATGCAATAATGTTAGTTTCTTTTTTTTTAAATGGACTTTGTGCTTTAAAACTGTATTTAGAATACAATTGTTGTTGTTGTTAAGTGAGTTAGTTCTGACTCATAGAGACCCTGGATAGGGTTTTTAAGAAGCAGCTGGAGGGTTTGAACCACCAACCTTGAGGTTAGTAGCCCATTGTTTATCCTGCAGCTCCATACCAGAAGTCGTTTTAATATAATAGCCATACAATTTTCAGCTCTCATTTAATGTTTTGTGTGACTACCCATGAGATTCACTGATTTTTTTTTTTTATATAGGTGAATTTATCCATGAAAATTTCAGTCAAAAGGACTTAAATAGTAAGACCATTCTTTATGTCATGAACCCATCATTGCAAGTCAATTCAGATGTCATGGAATTTCAAATCATGGACTCTACTGGGAACTCTGCCCCACCTCAAATGCAAGTGATTTTGCTTATTCAATAGCTCTGAGCAGGGAAAGCTGAAGTACCTCTTCAAATTGAATTTAACAGGATAAACAAATAGGTCATTTCACAAACTCACAGGATTTCTTTTGGAAAGAGATTTTTTAAAAAAATTACTGCTTAGTAGTGGAGTAGCCATTAGCTTTAAAGACTATGACTATGGAAACATTAAAAATGAAGTTGTATAATATTGACTCATCCAGATTATGGATGCGAGCACATGTACTTTGAGATGTTGAGGCTGCTGTGTGGCGTTCAGGTCTGAGCTCAGGCATAAATTGTGCAGTGAGAGATTCCTCTAGGGGTCTGTTAATAACCACAGAAGTCTAGAGGACTGACTGCTGTGGCTAGGAAGAATGGGATAAGAAAGTTTAGCAAATTATCTTCTCTTTCCCTTACAAATGTCCAGAATAGCTCAGAGTAGGAAAAACGAAACTGTCTCTTTCAAGTGGAACCTAAGAGGATAAACAAATAGGTCATTTCACAAGCTCTTAGGATTTATTTAGGAAAGTTTTTTTTTTTTTAATTGTTGTTGTTGTCGTCGTTATTATGTGTTGTGGAGTCAGTTCTGACTCATAGCGACCCTGTACAGGGTTTCTGAGGCTGTAACTCTTTACGGGAGCAGAAAGCTGCATCTTTCTCCTGCGGAACAGCTAGTAGTTTCGAACTGCTGATCTTACTGTTCGCCGCCTGATTTGTAACCACTACGCTACCAGAACTCCTTTTTTAAAAAAATTACGACTTAATAATAGAACAACTGTTAACTTTTAGACTATGTATGACACTTGGTTATGTTGTTAAGTGTCGTTAAGTTGGTTCTTACTCATAACAACCCTGTATTGGGTTTCCAAGGCTTTAAATCTTTGCGGGAGCAGAAAGCTTCATCTTTCTCCAGTGGAGCTGCTGATGGGTTCGAACCATGGACCTTGTGGTTCGCAGTCCAGTGCTTATCATGTGGAGCCACTGCACGCCCTGAATTACCTGTTGTTGTTATTGTTGTTAAGTGCCTTGGAGTCAGTTCCAACTCATAGCTACCTTGTATAAGGTCTCCAAGAAGCAGCTGGCGAGATTGAACTGCTGACCCAGGTGATATGAAGACAGTGTATGGAGAAAAATACACGTGGAGAGGTATTAAGTGACACTTAGACTGTGTATAGCATACTCATATATGGCCCAGAACTAAGAAGAGTAACAAATCTTAAAAATTAACCAGACTCACAGATCACAGAACTTTTACTCGCTCCATGCCTAATCTAACTTTGCTTGAATGTAGACCTTGAATATGAACTTGCTCACAGATGATTACAGAAAGATGAATCAGAGTTCAGTTCTTGTACTGTTTGCATTAGACATAATTCCCAGTCACCTCTAACACTAGTTTAGTGTTGGCCATGTCCTAGTCCCACTGCACACCCTATACTATGGTGGGCACAGGCCTGTTAGTGTGCGTAGGATGGAATGTGAACAGAGGAACAGAAAAGAGCTGAGAAATGAACCCCTGGACTCTTTTTATCTTTGCTTCCCCTTCCCCACACCATCTACATGTGTGTCACTGTAGGATCAGCACTGGACTGAAACCATAAGGTGGACATTTCAAACACATCAGCTGCTCCTTGGAAGCCCCGTACAGAGTCACTATGCGTGGGATTCCACTTGACAGCAGTTACCACCTGAACTTGTAATCCCACCATTCGCCAGCAGAGGTCTCTGTAGTCATTGTTAGAAAACCTGGCTGCCTCTAACAAAATGCATCCCCAGATGAAATGCAGTATCTGGCCTTCCCCAGGTTTATTAATTCCAAAGATTCCTACCGATGGGTTCTATATGCCAGGCACACAGTTCTAGGATCCTGGAAGTAGGAGTAAAGAAAGAGGACCTGGCCCTAAGACTCAAATGCAATCCTGAAATTTTAAAACTAAAAGGGATGTCTACCACCCAGTATGGACGCCTGTAGGATCAGCACTGGACTTCAAACCACAAGGTCAGCAGTTCAAACTCACCAGCTGCTCCTCAGAAACCCTATACAGAGTCGCTATGAGTCAGAACGGACTTGATGGTACTCAACAACAACAACCACAATACCCATATGGAGTCCTGGTGTTGTTGTGTGTCGTGAAGATGGTTTCAACTCATAGCTACAGGGTTTGCGAGGCTGTAAATCATTACCGGAGCTGAAAGCCTCATCTTTCTCCTGCGGAACAGCTGGTAGTTTCGAACTGCTGACTGTAAGGTTAGCGCCCGATTTGTAACCACTAGCTACCAGAGCTCCTTAGTCCTGGTGTGGCACTGTAGAATAAGTGCTGGACCCCAATTTCAGCGGTTCAAACTCACCAGCCACTCCTCAGAAACCCTATACAGGGTCGCTATGAGTCAGAACCGACTGCATGGCACACAACAACAACAATATCCCCTATGCTGCTCTTGCCTAAGAGGAAGGACTCCTCATTGTGAGAAAGTAGAGGAACTCCTTGCAATTGTTGTTGTTGTTGTTATGTGCCATGGAGTCGGTTGTAGACAAACATTTTCCAATTCTCAAGAAAATGTTGGGGGGCAGGGGAAGTCCACTTCCAAAAATAGGATTAAATTTACATCCTTTTTTTAACAATTGTTTTTTAATAGTTCAGGTGAAAACCGTAAGCACATTGATCCACTTTCTATTGGCCTTCCACACGTGAGCAGGGCAGAGCTGATTGAGAGCTGGATGAGCGTAGTTCCCCACCCCCTCCTCACTTTTCAGTGTGACAAAGGATATTGCCCGTCAGGATGGTTTAGGCCTTAAAATAAGCTGGGTAACACAGTGCTTAAGTGGGAAGGGTGCTTAACCAACGGATGGCTGTTTAAACCCACTCAGCAGCTCTGTGGGAGAAAAATCTGCCAATCAGCTCCTATAAAGATTTGTTTGCACTTGCGAAGTGCCATTGAGTCGGTTCTGACTCATATCAATCTTATATAAGGTTTCTGAGGAGTAGCTGGTGGGTTTGAACTACCGACCTTGTGGTCTGAAGTCCAGAGCTGACCCTACAGCGTCACAGATTGACAATCCGGAAAATCTGATGGAATCATTCTCCACTGTCCCCGGGCATTACTATGAGTTGAAGTAGGTTCAGGGACACCGACACCGAACAACAAACAGACCATTGGTGAAACTCAGCAGCATGTCCTTAATGTAATTTTCACTTTAATTGAGAGTTTTCAATAGGCTTCAGCGTGCCTTCCGTTTCAGTTTTCCATAAATGCCTATACTAGTGATCTTTCGATTCAACTTGAAATGATTGGAATCAGTGGAACAAAAGGATGCAGCGAATACCAATGTAGGGTTAATCCAAAATCAAAGTTTGATTTGATTCTCACACATATGGTTATTTTCTTTGAGGTAGATAAGGGGAAGGAAGAAGGTGGAGATGACTCAGCATTTATCTTTATAATTCTTAAATGATATAATTGTCCCTTAACTTTCCAACATATTTATAAGCTGGGGGTTTTTTTGGGTTTTTTTGTAGTAGGAGCACATTTCCCAGAAAGAAACAACCTTGTGAGTAGTGACTGAGCTGTCTTCCCAACACAACCCAAAAGACCGTAGTTACATTTGCAATAGAAATCACACCTGGTACATTTGCAGTGTCTTGGTTTCCAGCTTTATTTCCTTGCTATGAATGTCATCATTATAACAACCTACGAGTTAGGCACTTATACTACCAGTATAACCCAGAATTTACAGAGGAGGAAACGGAGGCACAGAGACGTGAAATGACTTTTCTAAGCTCATTCTGCACATCAGTGAAGGAGCTAGGATTCAGACCTAGCTAACGTGAGTCCATGGTTTTCCTCAGTGCCCTGCAGACCTTCTCCGCCAGTCTTCTGATTGGGCTGAACTGGACTAAGGAAGTAGCAGAACCATCTCCCTTCTCTCTCTCCAGACATTGGCTACAGGCTACGGAGTCCTGTTAGTAACATAAGGTGCTCCTGTGTCCACCACACTGGGGGTTATTTTATAGATTATAAACCAAAAGACAGAATCTGAGTTTGGGATTCTGCCATGAATTTAGATAATTATTTAGATCTTGGCTATTTCATCTGTAAAGTGAGGGTAACAGCTCACTTTATATAGAGAAACAAACAAGACAAAAATATACCAAAGCATCTTGCATACAGTCAAGTCCAAGTAAACATAACTTGTAGTGATCATTCTATTGTCGACTCATATGGATGCAACAATTGACCATTTCAGGAAAGGCAATGGAAACATTTAGTGGCCAGCTAAATCGCACCTTGAATGAGAATTTGATTCTGGGATGATTCACAATGTAAATTGATATGCTTACTAAACAAACAGTAAACAAAATGATGTGGAACATCGTGTGTTTCTTAAGCTTCTTGTTATGTGACCTGGAGTTGATTCCAACTCATAGTGACCCTGCATCAGGTTTCCGAGGCTTTAAATCTCAGGAGCAGAAAGCCTCATCTTTCTCCTGCAGAGAGACTGGCAGGCTGGAACTGCAGACCTTGTGGTTCACAGTCCAGTGTTTATTGGATAGAACCACTGCGCTCCTTTCTTTAGCTTAGACCAGGGCTAACAGACTTGTATTCTGCATATTTGAAGGATCAAAAACCTCTAAGAACTCCAATGGGACCAATCTGGAACAAAATGGGGGCTCTTAAGAATGAGAAGGAGCCAGGTTCAGTGGGTCCCAGAATCTTGATCATTACTAATCTTGACTAGTAGTATCACAGCATAACTACAGGATGCCAATCCTGAACCAGCCAGAGGTGTTCCATTTAGAAAGTGTTAAGAAAAGCTGGTTTTGACAAAATTAGTCATCCCATTGCTGGCTGGCTTGATTATGCTTGCTTAACTCCGCCACATCCTGAAGTCATCGGAAGCTTGCCCTGACTGAGAAGTTCAGAGAGGGATCATATATGCCACAGCTCTCCACATGATAGGACAGTAGAACGTCTTCGCCCACTCCCGGAATGGTATAGCACAGGCAGAAGGGCGCACGCAGCCCTCTTGTCCTGGGTACATTTGGGAAACACTTTATTCTAAATAGAAACAATTTTATAACACTGAAATCAATGGACATTTGCATAAAGACTGTGGTTTGACTAAGTGCCTACATTTCAGGTCCTGTGCTACGGACTGTCACATATGCTGTCAAAAATTGAACCTTCTGAGGGGGCTAAGGAATAAGAGGTCAGCTCAAAACACCCAAGTAGTTGTCCAGAAGCTGTGGGTGGGGAAGTGGCAGAGCCCAAAGTGCACCCTGGCCTCTTGACCTCAAAGCAAAACTAACAGTATTGGCTCATGCGTTGGCATCACATACTTGTAAGACTCTGTCTGCCCTCTCATGCAGCTTGAACCTCAAGAAGATCTGTAGAACTTCCAGTATGTTCCCCAGGTCTCCATCACTCATCCAAAGCACCTTTGCAGACCACACAGTGTAGTTAATTCTGCCTAGCACATTTTCCTAATAAGTCTTCCATATTTATTAGTATGGAATGAAGAGCATAAAAAGAAAAGCTGGCTGCTTCTCTGATTCTTACCAGCCCTCTGTTGTTTCTAGGTACCTTGAATGGGATCCCTAGTGTGGTGACCCCATATAAAATGCAATCCTGCTGATTGGTTGTGGATTGAACCATTAGGAGCCATAGGATTTTCATTGGCTGATTTTGGGGGAAGCAATTTAGCAGTCTTTTCTTCCTAGTCTGGAAGCTTCATCTTTGGACACATTTTAGATTGAAACCTATTCAGCATCATAGTAACACACAAACCTCCACTGAGGCAGGTGGTGACTGAGTATAGGGCTGGAATCAAACCGGGGTCTCCCGCACAGAAGGCACAAATCCTACCACAGAACCACAGATGTTCCCCCTCCCTCTGACCACGTTCATAGTAGATGTTCCAGGATTCCTTCTTGACCTTAACAAATGAAATTTTAAAAAGAAAAGGAATTTCTGACAGGCGAACTTTGCAATGTATCAGCAACTTTTATGAAACACCTTTCAGGGGAAGAGGTTGAAACCAACCGTTGGCTAGACAAATCTTACAGGCTGCCTGCAAGTCAGGAGTTAAAGTACTTGTCTCCAAACTAGATTTAGGAACACACAGAGAAGGGGAAGGAAAATAGCACTTATTAAGCACCCACTGTGTACAGGTGCTTTATACATATAAGCAAATTTTCATTCTAATTGTTTGACATCAGCATAATTCTCCTCATTTGTAGATAATGAGAACTGAGGTCCAGGGAGACTGAATAACTAACTGACCGTAGTCACATGCTCATAAGTGGTTGCAAGGTGCATCGGATTCCAAATCACTTGTTTGCTGCCTCCTGGCCCAATGCACCGCTTTCTCATTATTGTGAAAAAAAGCGAACAAAAACACAGGTGTCCATCGCATTAGATGATGGTGCTTAATAGCTTCGTCTTTGGATATCTTTTAGATTGAAAACTTGGTTAAATATTTTTTAGCTTTTCAATTTTCTTAAGTCATATACTACTTGCCTATAAATGAAGATGGAGTTAAAAGAATAATAACTGAGCTACTGGTTTAGTGTCTATAAAGCCTTTCGCTATGAAACTTGGAATACTTAATGAGCCCTCATTAAGGTTCATTTAGCCCCTTTGAAGTGCATCTTTATTACCCTTTGGGAAACAAGGAAACTGAGGCAGAGAGAGGCAAAGTATCTTTGTTCACAGGCCCTTGTTAACGTGGATTAATGTCACAAACCCCAAACTAGTTTTAACCTCAAATGTTGCTTTCAGTTCTTAATTCTTTCATGTAAATGATCAAGTAGCCATAAAATAAAATCAGAAAGTATTTATTACTTAATCAAGAACAAGCTTTCTTAACCTGAGTACTACCAGCGTTTTGTTTTTTTTTTTTTTGCAGGAGGTTGCCCTGTGCATTGCTGGATATTTAACAGTACTTCTGGGCTCTTCCACACCAGATATCAGTAACAGACCCCCATCACCTGGGAAAACCATAACTGTTCCTAAGCATTGCCAAATTATGAGGGGCCCTGCCTTAGAAAATAGCATGTATACTGGATCACAGATTGGTTGAAACCACTAGGTCAGCAGTTCAAACTCACCACCCGCCCCTCAGAAACCCTATACAGGGTCACTGTGAGTTGGAATGGGCTCTTCGGCATTTAACAATAACACAAGGATATTTGTGAAGAAACCATGACTCATGGTAGAATGCTCATTGATCAACACCATTTTCTCTCTTCTCTAATCAATAGTCACAGAATCCAGAGTCACTCAGGGCTAGAAAGGACAGGGAGGATCATCTAACCTAGCATTTTTATAAAATGTGTGAAATATTCATAAAGTTGGGGAGAAAAACAGCGACAGTGGTCAACTTAGCCTGGAGAATAATAGTAATTTCATCTCACTTAAAGATTCTAGGAGTTCTGGTAGTGCAATGGTTAATGAAGCACTTGGCTGTTGAACAAAGGGTCCATGGTTCAAATTCACTGGTGGCTCTGAGAGAGAAGGCCTGATGAGCTGCCCTCATCAACGTTGATTGTTCAGAAAACCCTATGGGTTGTTCTACTCTATCCTATAGGGCACTAGGGGTCAGAACCTACCAGCTGGAACAGAATCATAAGACAGTGATTCAGTTGAAAAAATATTTATTGAGCATTTACCACATGCTAGATATGTGGAGTCCTAGGAGCTCTGAGAGCCTAGTGGTTACGAATCAGGCTGTTAACCTCAGGGTCAGCAGTTCTAAGCTACCAGCTGTTCCGTGGGGAAAAAGAGGAGGCTTTCTGTTCCCGTAAAGATTTATAGCCTCAGAAACCCTGTACAGGGTCGCTATGAGTCAGAATTGACTCCACGGCACCTAATAACAACAACAGTATGGATAAGCGCTGGTCTGCTACTACAAAGTCAGTGGTTCAAATCCACCAGTTGCTCCTTAGAATCCCTACACAAGGTTGCTATGAGTTGGAAACACCTTAACAGTACTTAACAACATCAGCAACAGATACTGTACAAAGGAGTGCTGGTGGCACCATGGACTAGTTGTTGGGTTGCTACCCTCAAGGTCAGCAGTTCAAACACACCAACAGGTCTGCAGGAGAAATTTGAGGCTATCTGCTCTTGTCAAAATGTCGTCTCCCTATACAGGGTCACTATGACTTGGAATTGACTCAATGACAGTGGCTTGGTTTGGGTTTTTGGTCGATATTGTACAGGGCCTTGAGATATATCAATAAACCAATGTTTCCTGCCTTCTGGGAGCAAAGGTAAATTAAAGAGTGTACTTTACATGGTACAGCTTTAGAAAAGGAAAATAAATGTCTCAGGACAAGGGGAACCTGGTTGCTGGGCTTTGCGATTTCTAATCAACTTTTATAAAGTAGTGCTGCAGGATAAACATTGGACTGCTAACTGACTGTTGTGCAGGGAAACAGGAGACTGTCTGCTCTCGTAAAGATTTACAGCCTCAGAAACCCTACACAGTGTCGCTATGAGTCAGAGTTGGTTTGATGGCAGTGAGTCTGAGTTAGAGTTTGAATACCCCATGCTGTGTCTTCCATTTGCAACAGTGGCTGACAGGGACCAAAATTGTTCACCTTGTATCAGCTTTTCTTTTGAGTGAGTACCCCAAAACAACTCAGAGAAGTAGTTCTCAATTGTGGGGAATTGTCCCCACAAGGGATACTTGGCCATGTTTCGAAACATTTTTTTTTCTTTTTTAACTTTTTATTGTAAATTGGGTGAAGATTTACAGACAAGATCATCAGTTTTTCATTCAATAAATTATACACTTTTATCTCAACGATTGCAATCCCCTCCGTGTAACAACAGTCATCCCACTTCCTATGGTTCCTGTTTCCATTTCACCCACCTTCCCATCCCTTCTCAACTTTATCCTTAGGAAAACATTACCCTTTTGATTTGGAATGATTGACCATTCCATGGTGAGCAGACCTCATTCGTGTTGTTGTCCCAACCACTACATACCTTTCTACTACCTACTTGAAACCTGGGTCACGAGGGTGAGTTTCTTTCCAGACCGGGAAGGGGGTCAAGGGCCATAGTCTAAGGTTCCTCCATTCTCTTTCCGACAAGTAAACCTGATATTTCTTATTTTTAAATAATGTTGTGTTTTATTCCACATGTTTGGGACCCTCTAATGTGATCCCTTTCAGGGCAGTCGGTAGTGGTAATCGGACACCATCTAATTCTTCTTGTCTCAGAGTTGTGGAGACTGATAGTCACAGGTTCCATCAGTCCATTGGACTAATTGATTCCAAGCCTCTTCAATTCTTAACCCTCTTCTGTTTTTGACTGTCATGACTGGAGGAGAGTTACTGCTGGTGGTTAGTGGGTTGAGGCCCAGGATGCTGCTAACCATCCTTCAGTGCACAGTTCAGTTCCCACCACAAAATGCCAACAGTACAAAGAGTGAGCGACTCTGACTAGAGACTTAAGGAGGTTTCACCTTCTGCTAAATCATTAAAATGATGAGCAAGTGGGTTTCACATAAACTGTGTCCTTGACATTTGTTTCTGCCCTTTGAAATGGTCACAGGGGAAGGGAGGGGCCATTAACATGTAAAGATTTGAATCCGCCTTCTTATCTATGAGACGTCTATATAGACTTCCAGAACTTTCCCAAGTTCTCAATGTCTGCATCTCTCTGCTGGGCTGCTGCATCTGCAAAGCTCCTCGGTGCCAAGCTTGCAGCTGTGTGACTTGTCGCAGAGAAAATTCCCAGGTGACCAACTGCATCTCTTACTTTTCTTCAGGTGTTTGTGTAGAGTTTCAGCAACCACAGTCTCAGAGTAGAACGATATCCTCAAATACAGTACTTAACAAAAATAAAAACAAAAGACATTCAAAACATACGTTTCACATATCGTCTAGGTAGGCATTTGCCTTGCCATTTAAATATTTTTCGGGGAAATATGTAGCCTGGCTTAAATGGCATGACTTTTCAGCAGATCTGCATTACTCGTAGTGGATAGTTTTAGAAAACACAACATTGTGGAATGAAAACCTTCACATCTGAGCATCAGATGCGAATGTTCGAATAGTGCCTGGAAAAATGTAGACACATCCCCAGATGCTAAGATCTTTGATGCTTTGAAGCTGAAGGTCCCCTTCTATTTCTAGGTGAGCAATTTAATGGCATTTAGTTGTAGGCTCTAAGAGCACTGGGATCTGCAGAGGGTCACTGATACATTTTGACTTGTCATTGTTGCCATTAGCAATGGATGGATTCTCAGAAGAACTGGACATTGCAGTTGTTTGAGCCTCACTGAAACTTAGTTGAAATCCACCCACCTTGATCAGTTTCACTCCTATTCAATGCCTTCCTTTCCCTTCCCTTTTCATCTTTCTGTCTTCTTCCCTAGTCCATCTTGCCAGTCCTTAACAGTACTTAACAACAATAAAGTTGGGGAGAAAAACAGCGACAGTGGTCAACTTAGCCTGGGGAATAACAGTCCCCCACCCCCCACCCCCATTGTCATTTATGTGGATCTCAGGAATTTTTAGCACTTTTTTTTTTATGTCTTGTTATCTGGTAATTCTTTAAACATAGCCATATATTTCTGATACTTCATACCAGATCTGAGTTCAGTTGTATCCAAGACCTATGAGGGGTCTAATATTTTTTAATATAAAGATTCCATCTTCATGTCAAAAATGTTGTGAAACCCAGCTGACCAGAAAGGATACATCTTTGGATGAGTTAACATGTAAATTCATGAATCCCTTCTAATTATCCCATGCTCACAGTCTATCCCCACCACACTCACCCATGACCCTGGGTCGGGAACCAGTCTCACTGAATTTATTTTGATGGTGAATGTTGACTGTGACTCAGTCACAGCATTTTGGGGACATAAAATGGTTATCATAATTTTAAATTGTGAGTTGAGTGGAGGTTTACAGACAGGGTCATCTGTTTTGCATTCGATAAAGCATCCATTTTGTTTTATCTTAATGATTGCATCCCCTCCATGCAACAGCAGTTATCCTGTCTCCTCCCTGTGGTTACACATGTACAAATATCCTTTTTAGTAGGATATGTATATTGTCATTAAGTACCATTGATCAAGTCAGTTCCAACCCATAGTGACCCTATATAGGTTTCCCAGGAGCATCTGGTGAGTTTGAACCACCAGTACTGACCCTACAACACCACACCAGGAGTGGAATACATACATATACTTCAGCTCTCTCATGCTTCAGACATATTGTCAGGAGGAACCAGTCACTGGAGAAGGATATCATGTTTGTTAGGGTAGAGGGTCAGAGAAAAAGAGGAAGACCTCCAGTGAAATGGCAAAATGGCAGAATCGATGGACTCTGTAGTGAGGTTGGCCCAGGATCAGGCAGTATGTCGTTCTGCTGTGCATAGGGTCACTATGAGTCGGTACCAACTCGATGGCACCTAACAACAATAACAACAACCTATGTTCCACTCTTCCTCCCATACCCATTCAGCCTATGTCTGTCTCTGTCCATGTATCTACACACAGAACACTCTTGTTCCAAGGTTGTGCGTACATCACTCTTTAGCCCCTGCATACTTCCTTGTGTCTTCACCATTCTTCTGCCACCCTCCCTCTTCTTGTATATTGCCCTCCTCCCTCGTGTAAAATGCCCTCACCATCACCTGAGTTGACATGTGTCTACTCTTCAGGTGTGGCACTTTAGAATAAGCACTGGACCCCAAGGTGGGCAGTTCAAACTCAACAGCCATTCCTCAGGGTCATCATGCGTCAGAACCAACGCAGTGGCACTTACGTAACAACAATAACCCTGTAGCCATGAATTACTCTTTCTTCCCTCCAACTCCTGGAAACCATCAAAGAATGTTTCTTTTAGTATGCAAACTTTTTCTTAAATTTTCACAATAGTGGTCTCATACAGTATTTGTCTGTTTATGACTGATTTATTTCGCTCAGTGTTACACCCTCCAGGATAATCTAAGATGGTTATTTGAGATAGACTGACTCTCCAATCTGAATGACCGGGAAAGCCTGGAGAATTCCACGCTGTATATCGGCTACCACAATTTCTAAGTACACAGAATAAACTTAGAAATCAAGGAGAAGGAGTCTGAAACCAATGAGAAGTTGGGAAATACAGTAAGGCAACCACAGAGAGTTTTGTAAATGTAAGATGGAAGGGAAATAAATAAAACAACAGCAGCTGAGGTCTGTTAAATGACCATCGTTCTTTTATTGTTAACGGCTGTGTTGTGGGATCCTGGCGTGGTGCTGTGGGCTAATGCACTAGTTTCAAGGTCGGTTTGTACTACAGGTATGTGGTTCAAGCTCACCAGCTGCTCCTCAGAAACCCCATACAGTGTTGCTATCAGTCAGAACCGACTTGACTGCACTTAAAGTGTTGTGGTTAAGAGGGTTCCGACTCATAGCAGCCCTGTAAAGGGTTTCCGAGGATCAGCAAGCAGGTGGATTTAAACTGCTGACCTTACAGTTAGCAGTCCAGTATTTACCCTACAGTGCCACACCGGGGGGTTTAAATAAAAAAAAAGTTGAAAGCATGTTTCAAGAGAAATGTTTAGGTGAAAATATTTCCATTCACTCGCCTCAAAAAGAGAAGCATTTCTAGGTGAAAATAAGAGTATCCCTCTGTTTGAGCTCAAGCAGGAAGTTTTGAGAACTGCAGTTGGGAAGCAGAGGAGGCAGAGAAGCTTGGGCATCTGATTGATGCTGGGGCTTCGTCTCTGCAATACCAGCTCTGTCAGAGCTTTATGAATTTGACTGGTTACTTAACTGCTGTGAGTCTCAGTGTTCTTGATCCAAGTGAAAGAAAGATCCTCTCCACATTATGAAAATTAAATAAGACCGGTTTCATCAAGTGTTGGGTTCACTGAATATATTTTGGGAAGACCACCCTATACATATCAGATTTATTCAGAGGTATAGCTTGCCTATACAACTATGAGTCCTAACTGACTTAACAGCACTTAACAACAATAACAATAGCTGCATTTTATATGCACTGAAAGAGAACCAGACAATGGTTACAAGGCACATGTACTTTTTAATTCTTAGGCATATCTGCATGGATGGCTTGTTATTATAAGATTAAACTGAACTCAAGTTTAGTGAAGATTTGTAGCTGGAGTACTAATAAGGAAATCCAAAAGATAAGATGCAAGATTTGATGTCAAGGTCATTATCCAAAATGATGAGTTCTTTGAACTTAACAATCTCTGGTTCTTTTCCCATCAGAACACGCACATTTGAGTCTTCCTTTTTTGTCATTAATAATTGTGGGACCATAAGCATGTCTTGTAATTTTAGTTTTTCCATTGGTACAATGCACTGCTAATATCTGTCCAGCCTGTTACACAGGGCTGCGGTAAGGATTCAATGAGATGCTCTTACAAGATCTTTGTGAACTCAGTGTACCAAACAGCACTAAGGAATTTGTATCATTGATGTAAGATTGATGAGTTACCTCGGCTGCCATGATATAAACCACAGTGGCCCAGTCTAGTAACAAGCAGAGGACTACTAAAGGCATTTGCTAGCATTTCTTATGATGCACCCTTTCCTTTTTTTTCATGTGTAGTTTGGAGCTGAAGTGGTCTCATATTGAATGGTCACAGACTGAGTTTGAGGTCTGTGAGAACGTGGGAGTGTTGCCTTTGGAAATCACCAGAAAGGGGTATTCCATGGACTCAGCCTTTGTGAATGTGAAGGTAATGACTTTCAAGTATAAGTGGTCAAATTCAAAATTATTCTAGTGTTTGGTGCCATTGACTCTTTTCTTAGAAAGATTCGGAGTGACCAAGGAAACTCCATTCTCCAAAGGTGTCAATATTCTGAAGATTCTAAGTTCAAAATCCTTTTGCCCCTCCATCCTTCATCTGTGTTTATTACCTTTTAGATGTGGTGCTGTGAGTTAATGCACTAGCCTGCAAGGTCAGTTGGTGGTTGAAATTCACCAGCCACTCTTCAGAAACTCTATACAGGCTCGCTATGGTTCAGAACCAACTCGACGGCACTTAACAACAAGAAGAAGATATGATTTTTCAAAGCCACTCTTTAATCTTTAAATCTGGTTATCTGGTTTTATAAACACTTACAGTTTTGAGGTCTTATTTAACAGGGAAATATATGCAACCCAGTGAAGCTGAACCAAATTCTGCTTTGCAAATAGAAGTTAAATACAAGAGATGCATCAAGATATTGTCTCCTTTGTGGGGTACCCAGAACATAGTTCAGTCCTAGAGAGTTTCCTTAGTATGTGCCAAGATCATTTTCCCTGGATTAGGTAAATTAGGAGACTTAAATCCTATGTTAAGAGTAGCCCAAGTCACATAAAATTAGAATATAATTCACACAGGCACCACAAATCATAAGGAATATCCAGGTAATCTTCCGGATAAATTCATCAGCTTAGTTTTCTTCCTATTTCCATAACCATTGAGCACTGTGGCTTCTGGAGTTGAAGGTTTTTTTTAGACGTTCCTGTAACACTGTCCTCTGAAGTTGCTGTGAGAATTGGCTTCACAACAGTAGAACAATAGCAGAAGCCTTGGATGGTCCAAGCAGCTAATATGCTCAGTTGCTAACCAGAAGGTTGCAGGTTCCAGCCCACTCAGAGCTGCCTCCTAAGAAAGCTATGGTTAGCTACTTCCCAAAACATCAGCCATTAAAAACCCCACAGAGCACAGTTCTATGCGGGGTCACCATAAGGTGAACTCATATCAGTGTCAGCTCAATGGTAATTAACAACAGCACTTAGAGAAAACGAGGACATGGAAGTCTGGACCAAGGGCCATGAGCCTTAAAGACCCCCTCAGCAAGCCAGTGACAAAGACACATCATCTTTTGGGAAAAGTGCCACCCCTCTTTAGTCTGAATTCTAATCAATTCAAAATGCTCCTATAACCTTGTACATGTAAAATCTGTGATGTCACACTTTGAATTTATCTTTTCAGCAGACATAGGCCCTGTTCCTCAGCTCTGGTCTTACTCTATTGTTATTAAGACAGCAGAGAACTTGGTACGCCCTATAATTGTCCAACAGCCATTCCATCATTGTTTATGGAAGAAGACATAACCTGCCTGGGTGATTTTCTAGTAATCCTCTGGTGCTCTATAGAAAGCACCATGTGCTCCAGTCTGGAGTGCTGGGCCCCACATCTGTTCGCCTGGACAGGTGGGCAGAGCATCCATGGTGTTACATGGACCCTTTTGTCTACCTATGGAGAATGCACACCTTTGTAAAGTGGAGTCCTGAATCTTCCAGGGACAACTCTGCCGAGGGCACAACCTGCCTTTTTGCACAAGAGCTTGTTGGCTGCTTGACCAGGATCAGGGAAAGGAGAAGATGCTTTCACCTCTGCTGTCTGCCCTGGTTTGAATCATGCCCCATCACTTCATAATGTCCTCCAACCCCCTTGCCTCACACGATTCCTTTTCCCAGGTAGAACACTATCAACTCAGTGATGCTAAATATGAGGCAAGTGTGCATTCAGGAACCAAGCAGGGAACTGTAATTCCAGCAGATGGTGGGTACAGGTGTATGGTGGACCACCTTCTCACAAGCTCACAAGGGGAGGCGGTGCAGGGGGAGCCTTGGTACTGTGGACAAACAGCACATGGAGACCTAGGTGGGGATACCCTTCTTCTGCCAAAGGGTTCTACTGCAGGACCACTGAAAACTTCTAGGGCCATGGACCTGAAATGGAGATGCTAAGACCACAGAAAGAGGAATTTTTATGTTTTAAATTATGTACTTCGTTTCTTTGTAATAATGTAGAGAAATATATTAATCCACTTTCCCACGCATCTTAAACTGCCTGTTGTGTTTACAAAGGAGTCTTGGTGGCACATCAGGTGCTAACTGAAAGACAGTTCAAGTCCACCAGTTGCTGCTCAGGAGTAAGACCGGGCAACCTGCCTGATGGGACAGTTCTGCTCTGTCATACAGGGTCCCTATCGACTTGACGGCACACAGCCTCTTTGTACTTACAAGGGTTCTCATTTGATGGCCTCTCCAAACAAGCTCCTTGGTACTTAGTGCCGTTTTAGGCACTCCCTGGGGGGAACTTAGAGCAATGGGTTCATTACATCACTTCTTGGGTTTTTCATTCTAGAGCTGGAGAGCAGAGTGGTAGTCCATACCCATGTAAAAATCCACTGTCAGCTCATAGATGCATTGTCTTTGCTTAGTGTTTACCATGCCTGGGGATCCCACAATCCCTCATTCACACCCATGAAGAGTGATGGTATCATCCAGACAGGGAAATGGACCAGACTTGGTTTAGATGATCTAATCTAAAGGTCTGAAGGGTTTCTGTGCCCCGGAGCATGCAGGATGCTCCACGCTGGCATGATGCCCACCCCTGTGGTCAGCACACAGGTGGGCAGGAGTGCTGTCAGACTTTCATCCTCTTTGCTTCTTCTGCACTCTGACCTCCAAGGCACTGTTTTAAAGTCAGGTTGGCATGGAGAGAAGGTAATGAAATAAAATTTTACTCAAAGCAAAGAATTGTTGTTTGAAAATCATGTGGTATTCTCTAATAGCTGAATCATTTGTAAAAGAGAAGCAAAAAGTGTTTTGTCTCTACAATTGTTGTTATTACGAGCTGTCAGGTTGATTCTGACTTAAGTCGACTCTGTATAGGGTTTCCCAGGCAGGAAGTTAACTTTAAGGAAGATCTGTATAGTGCGGATCAAAAACACTTTATATTGAAAACAGATGTAAGAGCCTGAGTTTTGTCTAGTATGATGATGGAGACACTAGATACTTCTATTTTTACAGAATATTCACTTTTATTTAAAAAAAGACATTTTCTTCTTCTTTAGGTCAATCCAGTGTCAGCTACAGTTGGGAAAGATTTCACTGGGCCTCCCTCTAAGCTGATTCAGTTTGACCCAGGTACGTTTTGTGTCTACAGTTTGTTTGATGTTTTTGTAGGAAACTCTGGGAATTGTGGAGAGGATCAGAACAGAATGCAATTCTATCTACAAAGAAACTCCTCAGGGCATTGAGAGAGATATGAATTTGGACTTGAGGTTTTGTCTCTTGTATTTTTTTTTCCTGTTTCCTCTATTATTAACATCTTCTATTCCTGCAGTGCATGTATTCATTGGGGTCACTCTGTGGTATATAGTCCATGACCAGTGCATAGTAACTTAAGTTCACCGCTACAGTACCAAGCAGAGAAGTTTCATAACCCTAAAAATATCTTGTGCTTCACGTATTCCACCCAGCCCAGCCCTCTGAACCCCTGGGCTTTTTCCTGCCTCTGTAATTTTGCTTTTTCCAGAATGTCATAGAATTGGAATCACACAATATGAGGCTTTTTCAAACTGGCTTCTTTTGCTTAACAATATGTATTCAAGGTTCCTCAATACCTTTCTGTAGCTTGGTAGTTCATTCATTTTATTAGTGAATACTACTGTGTTGTGGAGTCCTGGTGTGCAACTGTAGGATAAGCACCGGATTGTTAACCATAAGGTAGGTGACTCAAACCCACCAGTTGCTCCTTGGAAACCCTATCCAGGGTCACTCTGAGTTGGAACTGACTCCAT
Source organism: Chrysochloris asiatica (assembly GCF_000296735.1). Taxonomy (NCBI): domain Eukaryota; kingdom Metazoa; phylum Chordata; class Mammalia; order Afrosoricida; family Chrysochloridae; genus Chrysochloris; species Chrysochloris asiatica. Next base: position 12,759,551 of record NW_006408583.1, read on the forward strand.
TGCATAATTGTGCTTGTTTATCCATTTCCCTATTGAAGGTTTTCTTGGTTGCTTCCAACTTTTGGCAATTGATATAGATGCTATAAACATTTCTGAGTAGGTAGTTTTACAAACATATAAACTCATTTGGGTAAATACTTGCTGGATCATGTGAAAAACAAAACACCTGCCAAAGGGACTGTGCCATTTTGCATTCCCACGAGCAATACATGAGAGTTCTTGTTGCTCCACATCGTGGTGCCTGGCACTTGGTGTTGTCAGTGTTCTGCATTTTAGCCATTCTCCTAAGTGAATAGTGGCATGTCATTGTCATTGTAATTTGCAATTCCCTAAGAGCATAATGTTGAGTCATTTTGTTTTTTTCAAGTGCTCACGTGAGGTCGTCTTTGGCGATGTATCTGTTCAGATCTTTTGCCCATTTTATAAATGATTGTTTTCTTAGTGTTGAGCTTTTAAAGTTTTATATATTTTGGATAAAAGCCTTTTATCAGATACTTGTTTTATACCTATTTTTCCCAGTCTGGGCTTCATATTATAATTTCAAGTGAATATTCATCTAAAATAAAAGGAAAAATCCCAACAAATGACAAATTTTAAACATCGAAGCAAACATCAAAAACAAAAAACAGAGGTGAAAAAAAAATGCCTCATGGAAATTTTCAAAATGCTATATCCATTTGTGCTCTGAAAGGGCATTCATGAGTAATTCCTCTTAGACTAAGTTGTTAGGAGGAGACACCAGGGGACATACTGCTTAATTCAATGGCTTATATATTTGTTTTAAATGTATAGAGAAAAATTTTGCTAGGTGTATGGATTTCAAAAGTATAGTGCCTACTCTCAAGAATGTTCCATCATCTGGAAGATAACAACATATCTGGTGATGTAGCAGATCGAAGGATGAGCTGTGATTCTGGCTAAGGGAAAACCTGGAGGGTTTCCTGGGGAAGGTGGCATTCTGAGACAGGAACTCCAGGCTGAAAGTTGAGCTGAAAAGCACTTACACACCAGTGGACCAGTGGGGAGCTGGGGTTAAAGTCCAGGCTTCTATGAAGGGGGGGGTGTGTGTGGTGTGGCCCCACATCACAGCCCGACAGGGCTCTTTCTTCCCATGGTATGGGCTGGATTAGACCACTTGTCCAGAGAAAAATATAAAAGTCCTTGAGAAGTAACCAGGGCTGATGGCTTTGTGCTTTCCTGCAAAGGAGGTGTTTTGTACTCTGAGAGTATTCTACCACACACGTTTAAACTCTTGTCATTTTGACATATTGCAGGGAAGGGTAAAACAAAGGGGCCTAAAACCAATACCATCTCAAAATTGACAACCATAGCATTAGACACAGGAAAAGAACTGCCTTTTGTAGTTCACCACAAGTAGTGTGATGAACCTGAAATTCCCCCTTATTGTTTTCAGCCTCTCTCCATACATAAAATGCATAGTGTTTAACTTTCTGATTTGCATAAGTCAGTCCCTTGGGCTGACCACACACTGTGGGAAGAGCAATTCCCTGTATCTGATGTCTACTCTGAGCTTGCTATGAGTTCTTCCATTCTTTTCAGCCTTTGAAAAGAAGGGGTTTGATGCATTTGCACTTTTCTGTACTTGACGTTAAGGCAGTTCCAACTTTCCCCACTTTCTGAGACTCTTTGCCGTTAGGCCTTTATTAGTACCTGAGGCAAGTTTGTCACAGGATCAGGAATGATTTTGGCTTCCGGTAGGTCGTGAGCAGCCCACCAGGTGTTCTGTTTGGATTGATAGGAACTAGAATGTATCACGCTAGGGGAGGCTCTGTAACTAGCTTAGATACTAATGACTTCTGGGGACTGTAGACAGCCTTATGATTTAGAGATTATTTAGACATTTTAGGAAATAGTGTAGGCATATCTTATAACTTTACAAAATACTTGATTCATATTTTGCTATTTATTAGCCTGAAAGAGTTTCATGAAGTGAAGTCTTGTTTAGAGACTTTTCAAGTCCCCCATGTCCACTTGTCCTGTAAATGTTCACTGATGGATGTTTATTATTGTTTATATTGTGAATCTTTGCCCCTTTAGGGTCTGGTGTTTCCTCTCCTCTTTGGCCCAGAGTATTCTGTTGTACATATCTTTTTAAATAGCAGCTTTGATGTTTGATGAAGAAATGAGAGTGAGCCATCAAAAACACTAGGATATTTTATGTTTGGGACACTTGGGAGGCAGCTGGGGGAAACTGACTGACTTTTCAGTCTAGTAAGTTATACACAAGTAACTGTGAACCACAGGGTCAGTAGTTTGAACCCACTGGCTGCTCCTTGGAAACCCTGTATAGGGTTTCTTAAGAAAGTTTTTAAGAAGACAATTCCTTTCCTTTAAAATATGTTTTCTTGAAAGGTAAGCTGCATTCTTAACTAGGATTCCATCATTCCTCAGCATCAAAATGTTTTCCAAAGGAACAAATCTCTAGTGTGGCGTTTACTGAAAAGCACTGAAACAATGTCTCTCAGTAGAGAGATCTGCTCTGCAGGAACAGACCCAGGAATCTGCCAGTTCCCTACAGTGGATCAATCTGCATAAACTGACATTTCCTTTCCCCTTTTCAGCGCCTTTTGTTTTGTAGGAACAGGAGGTCAATTTCAGCCATCTGAGACACCTACTATATCTCAGTGTCTTAGCAAATACTTTGCACCTTGAAAATGGGGGTGGAAGGAAAAAAAAAAAAAGAAAGCTCTTACTTCCAATCTCATTAGCCTGAAAAACAGGAGTAGTCCTGTGCACACACCTGGTAGACATAGAAATGAAGCTGAAATGTGGACAAACACTTCAGAAGCGCTTACATGAAACTTGGAGGAGGTTTGCTCTAACCATCTGGTTCTACTCCATAGGGTCCAAGAAAACAAAGTTTGGTTGTTTTGTTTCTGGATATATATTGTTGTTGTTAAATGCTGTTGAGTTGGTTCTGACCCATAATGACCCTGTATAGGATTTGCTTGAACCTTGCGGTTCAAACCGACTTTGCAGGCCAGCACATTAACCCACAACCTCACACCCAGACTCCATATATATATGTTGTTAAGTGCCTTCTAGTCAGTTCTGACTCATAGCAACCTTGGATAGGGTTTCCAAGGAGAAGTGGCTGGTGGGTTTGAACTGCTGACCCTGTGGTTAGCAGTCCAGTGCAACACCACACCAGGCTCCATCTATATATCTTTCTCTCTATATATATCTATATCTAT
>NW_006408583.1:12763230-12810440 GCF_000296735.1 Chrysochloris asiatica
AAAGGACAATATGCTGGGGGCTGGAAACATTTTTTGGTATCGGATTTCTGTTTGAATGTTTACTTTGAGCTTTTGGGACCAAAAAGGTCCTCTGAATACTAGAATCTTTGTATTGCTAGATATTCTCCCTTGTTCAGTCCTTGTCTCTTCAGGCTAGTACTATTGCAGCAGCTGCCTACATAGTCTCCCAACTGCTGGATTCTCTGGCCCATCTGCCAGGGCCTCCAAGTTCTCCCACACAACACGCTCTGGTTTAGCATTCTCAGTATCTAATTCTGGCATGTCACTTTATTCAAGAGATTTCTCCATTGCCTGTGGTTTGAAGTTGGAACCCAAACATCTGTTTTCCTGGGCTCATTGCAGTCTGGCTACCAAAAGCCTTATTTTCTCCTACCCACCAGTATGACCTTGTTATCATAAGAGCTAATCTCTCACCCTTCCCTAATCAAGGCCTCACTGGGGCTGTCTTCCTGCCTTTGCTCACGTCATTTTCTCATTTCTTCCCTGCCAATCCTTCCCACTCTGGAGCCCCAAATGACCTCCCCTTTCTCTGAATACATATAATAACTATGGAGTCCTAGGGTGGCTCTGTGGGCTAATGCGTCAGACTGCAAAATCATTTGAACTGCAAGGTTGGTGGTTCAAGCTCACCAGCTGTTCCTTGGAAACCCTATACAGGGTCGCTATGGGTTGGAATTGATTCAATGGCACTTAACAACATCTAGATGATGGCTTTTAGAATCCCTAGTTTATACAAATAGGTAACATAATCAGATGCTAACTGAAAGGTTGAAGTTTTGGGTCCACCCAAAGGTACCTCTGAAGAGAAGTCTGACAATCCCCTTCCAAATAATCAGCCACTGAAAAGCTTAAGGAAGACAGTTCTAGGCTGGGTCACCATCAGCAATGTTGAATCAACAACAGTTTTGTTTTCTCCTGGCCATATCTTTTGGCAGCCAATCATCTGTAAACCAACAACTGTCCTTGATCTCATTCCTACTCCCAGGGACCCTTGGCAACAGAGTAGAACTGCTCCATAGGGCTACTAAGGCTGCAGATCTTTATAGAAGCAGCCAGATTCATCTTCCTCCCAAGGAGTGGCTGGTGGGTTTGAACAGACAGCTGACTTTTGGGTTAACAACTGAGTGCTGTACTACCAGGGACCGTTAATAATAATATGTTGTTGTTAAGTGTCGTCAAGTCGGTTCTGACCCATAGCGACCCTGTATAGGGTTTCCAAGGAGCAGCTGGTGAGCTTGAACCACTGGCCTTGCAGTTCAAACAGCTTTGCAGTCTGGCGCATTTACCCACAGCGCCACACCAGGATGCCAATGTTGTTGTTGTTGTTGTTATGTGCCGTGCCAATAGAGCCCCTTAATCATACAGAGCCCCTTGTGGTTAGCAGTCCAATGCTGAACCCACTGCACCACAAGAATCCTTAGTCATGTATGTTGTTGTTGTTATGTACTGTTGATTTGGTTTCAACTCATTGAGACCCTCTATAGAGTTTCCAAGGAGCATCTGTTGTTATTGTTTAGTGCTGTGAGTCGGTACCTATGAGTATATAGCAACCTAATGCACAGCAGAACCGGACACTGCTTGGTTCTGCGCCAACCTCACAATCATTGCTACACTTGAGCCCATTGCCAATCCACCTCATTGAGGGTCTTCCTCTCCTTTGTGGACCCTCAACTTTACCAAGCAAGATGTCCTTCTCCAGTGACTGGTCCCTCCTGATAATATATCCAAAGTCTGAGAGAGAACATCTGGTCATCCTGCCTTCTAAGGAACATTTTGGCGATACTTCTTCCAATGCAGATTTATTTGTTCTTTTGGTGGTCCATGGTACTTTTAATATTCTTATCCAACACCATAACTCAAATGCATTAATTCTTCTGTGGTCTCCTTTATTCATTGTCCAAATTTCACATGCATATAAGGTTATTGAAATTACCATATAGCTTGGATCAGGCACACCTTGGTTCTTAAACTGACATCTTTGCTCTTCAACACTTTAAAGAAGGCTTGTGCATCAGATTTGCCTAATGCAGTACGTCATTTGATTTCTTGACTGCTTCTTCCATGAGTGTTGATGGTTGATCTGAGCAAAATGAAGTCTTTGACAACTCCAATCTTTTCTCTATTAATCTTGATGTTATTTATTGGTCCAGTGGTGAGGATTTTTGCTTTCTTTATATTGAGATGCAACCCATATGGAAGGCTGTGGTCATTGATCGTTATCAGTAAGTATCTTAAATCCTCTTCACTTTCAGCAAGCACAGTTGTATCATCCACATATTGCAAGTTGTTAATGAGTCTTCCTCCAATCCTGATGCCACGTTTTTCTTCATATAACCCACCTTCTTGGATTATTTGCTGAGCATACAGGTTGAATAAGTATGGTGAAAGAATACCACCATGGTGTACACCTTCCCTAATTTTAAACCAGTGTTCCCATGTTCTGTTTGAACAACTGCCTGCTGGTCCAGGTATAGATTCCTCATGAGCACAATTAAGTGTTCTGGAATACTCATACTTGCTAGTGTTGTCCATAGCTTGCCATGATCCACACAATCAAAATCCTTTGTGTAGTCAATAAAGCACTGGTAAATATCTTTCTGGTATTCTCTGCTTTCAGCCAAGATCCATCTGAACATTAGCAATGATATCCCTTGTTCCACGTCCTCATCCGAATCTGGCTTGAACCTCTGGAAATTCTCTGTCAATGTATGCTTGCAGTCCCTTTTAAGTTATCTTTAGCAAAATTTTACTCGCATGTGTCTGGTGGGTTTGAACAGCCACTTTGTGGTTAGCAGTCCAGTATTTATCCTACAGTGCCACACCAGGACCCCTTAATTATATATAACTTTACATAAGCTTTTGACTTTTCTAGTATTTATGTATTGTCACCTTAATAAGGTTTGAAACTCCTTTAGGTCAGGTTGCAGCTTCTTGGTAGTTTCCATAGTATGTGTAGAATGCAAAGGTAAATATATACAAGGTACAAGTATACATTTTGATGAATTGATTCATCCAACCACAAGATGGAAATTATATAGTACATAATTATATAGCTTCAACTTACACTTTTGCAAAGGTTGTGAAAATAATTCCTTTAAGTAGCCAATTGCCACTGAAGGTTTCACGAATTAGCTGTTAAATATACTATTCCAAGTACACCTGCCTACACGCAGCCAAGAATATAATCAGAGAGCAGGTTCATCTTTCCAGTGGATTCTGTTGGGATCAGTGAAATCTTGATTAGATCCTGAGGTCTGTGTGAGGGATACTTTCAGCAAGAAGCCACCATAGAGTTGGTTGAGTTGAAAGGCAGAAAAGTATCTGTAAAAAGGAAAGAATATAAATTCTTAGAAGAGAAGGCTAGAAAAGAAGAATGCCTTTATGAAGTAGCACAAGTGGTTAAATGCTCTACTTGCTAACTGAAAGGTTTTGTTTGTTTGTTTGCTTTTTAAAACTACCTGTTTGCTCCTGGAGTCCTGGTACGGCACTCAGGGATAAAGCACTGGTTCGCAAGGTTGGTTTGAACCACAAGATCTGCAGTTTAAACTCCCCAGCCGCTCATTGGAAAGCCTATACTGGGTGGCTATGAGTCAGAACTGACTAGATGGCATTTAACAAGAACAACAACATATGCTTATATGGAGTTCTGGTGTGGCATTGTGGGATAAACACTGTTCAAACTCACCAGCCATTGCTCAGAAACTCTGTACAGTCTGAGTACCTAGAAACTCTGTTCTGCTGTAGGATAAATCCTGGACTGCTAACCACAAGGTTGGCATTTCAATTCCACTAGTTCCTTCATGGGAGAACTGTCAGGCTTTTGCTCCCATAAGGATGACGGCCTTGGAAACCTGATGCAGGGTCCTGTAGGTCAGAAGGGACTTGGTGGCAATGAGTTGGGCTGAGTTGAGGTGGTGCTGTGGACCAAGCATCAGGTTGCTAACTGCAACGTCGGTAGTTCAAATCCACCAGGCATGCCACAGGAGAAAGATGAGGCTGCCTGTTTTTGTAGGTTTGCAGTCTAGGAAGCCCTAAGGATCAGTTGTACTTGGTCATGTGTAAAGTCACCGAGTCAGAACCTGCTTGATGGTGGTGGCTTTAGTTTGTTTTCTATCCGAGTCAATGTAGTTTATGTGAGTGAAAGCATGCACAAATACTCAGCGACCCTATTATAGAGACCTGGTGTGGCACTGTAGGATAAGCACTGCTAACTGCAAGGTCAGCAATTCAAACACATAAGCCACTCTCAGAGACCCTATGGTGGTGGTGGTCATTGTGTGCCACTGAATTGGTTTTGACTCATAGCGACCCTATATAGAAAGAAAACCCTATACGGGTTTGCTGCGAGCTGGCACCAACTTGACAGTATACAAGAACTGTGTTATGGGCACTGGACTGCTGAGCGCAAAGTTGGAAGTTCAAACCCACCAGCCCTCTCACTTTGAATTGGAACTGACTCGAAAAGCACAAAACAACAACAAAACGATAGAGTAAGGTTTTCAAAGCTTAGCCCTAGAAAGTTAAACCATATTTTAATTTTTTTCCATCTTAACCTTAAGCCTTATATCTCCACCAAACAGTATTCCTGCCACCACTTGTTCTAAATAAGCTCAGAAGAATGCCCTGAGGAGTGGTCAGGCTGAGATCATCTCTGAGGTCTCTCCTGGTCTTAACTTGCTGGGTCTCTGGGTGCTGTGTTGCTTCCCATTGGGCAGTGATGGGTGGCCGGGGATATGCTTATGATATCAAAACTCCTGTGCATTAAGTTCACAAAATTACTGTGAGCCATGAGTAGAGGCAGACAGAAGGAGAGAGAAGAAAAGAATTGGCTCCATCTCTTTCTAGAACCCTCCTGCCCATAAGTTACCTTTAGGAAGGTATCAAATGATTGAGCTTTACATTCCCAGAAAAAGCATATGTGGGCAAGAGGCATTTCAGGAACTGGGACAGCCGATAGAGACAGCTGTCTTTAGAAATGCATCATTTCAATAGCATGAAGTACCATCCAATAATCACTGCTAAGTCTCTTCATCAACATCTTAAGATTTTTGACACTATGAAGATCTTAAGACTGCAGTACTTGTTTATTCTTAAGAAGAGAAGGAGCAAATCAGGAAAAAAAAATTAAATCTTGAATCTCTTCTACTAAACCCTACCCCCCTTCTTCCCCCCATCCTTTGCATAATGCAGCTTACTTTTCTGTTACAGTGTTTGCATTTAAACGGAATCACCACTGTCCAGGAGCAAATGTGGTCTGTTCATATTATTTGGGAAAACAGCAGGAGTTCAGGCGATTGGTAGCAGTACAATAGCTCACTCAGGCTACTGCAGTCTTGCTGTAGACATGTTAATTAATATATTTCTCTGACACATAGATGATTGAAACAGCAATTAAAGAGTAATTAAAATGTTTACTTCTTGTAGGAATGTCAACTAAGATGTGGAATATAGCAATTACCTATGACGGATTAGAGGAAGATGATGAGGTCTTTGAAGTAATTCTGAACTCCCCTGTGAATGCAGTTCTTGGCACAAAGACAAAAGCTGCAGTGAAAATTTTGGACTCAAAAGGAGGTATTCTTTTGATCCTCATCTTGAAATCAGGAGCGGTCCTGGTGTTGTAGCTGCTTGCTTTCAACAGCCAACGTGCTTGATAATGCTTCAAATCAAAATGCTTAATTTCTTGTCAAGCAAGTCACCTCGGTCATGATGTAGATCCTTTATTCTGCTTTCTGCTTCATGTGGTTTTCCTCCTGCTAAGAACTCTCGCTCAAGAAAAGCAACAAGTCAGAACCGTAGTTGTTTTTTCCCTCCCCATTTGTTGTTCTCACCGAGGGGGAAGCAACGTTGGTGAGAATCTATCGACAATTATTTCCAACCCCCGAGTAAGTAAGGGCTGTAATTATCTTCCTCTGTTAAAGAGAGCTCTCAATGCTGAAAATCCAAGCCCCCACTATAGTGTGACCAGGAAAATTCTAAGAGAAGCAGGAACTAGAGAAAAATAGATGTGAAAGACGCAGCTGGGGTGGGGATTTAGGGGCAGGTGGAGAATATTAATGAATGACGAGGACCAGCAGTGCCAAACAGATCGTGGATAGTAGATGCTTTGGAAGAGTCTGTGAACGCCCAAGTCCTTGGCTGGTCTTTATTTTGGGAATTTTTTTTTTTCCTGCCAAACGTCCTATAAACAAATGTTCCATATTTGACAAGCGTTCAGTTACCTTGCTCACTTTTCACACCTGCCATGCCCTGTCCCATTTGTACCTTACCTCTATTGTCACTTCTTTCCTTTCTCGCCCTCTAAAAAAACTGAGCACGCTCCTCTTTATAATATTCATGTTTCCACAACATCTCTCCCCACCACCTTTTCTCGCCAACGTAATTTCTTTATCCAGCAGAAATTTCTGCTCACACTAAGGGCATAAAGTACATAAAGGAGTGTACACTTTATATGTGAAGTCTCAAATACCATAGGTGACTTCTAGCCTTAGGTTTTTTGTTTTTTGTTTTTTTTTGCATTCGTTTCCAGAAATAATACCTGGGTTTCCAGTACAATCCATTAAGATTTGGGTCTTGGTTCTATAATGGCTGAATGCTAATTTTAAAAACTGCCACTTGGTTTCACTGTCATCTTTAAACAATCCCAGTGTCCACCTATGGGACTTGAGGGACGGACTGGGTGTTTGGCTGTGCTTGCAGCATGGTAATTGATCAGTGATAAGCCTGACAGATCGAGGCTGTTCCCCAAGTATATGGTCTGGTTATAAAATCATGACAGTGATTTTCATTTGTGGGTTGTGAAATCAATTTCATGACTTTATAATCACCCTGCAAATGTGCAGAAGGGCACAGCCCTCCCAGAGGGAAACTGATGAGGAATAAAGAGATGCTGGCAAATGGCAACCAGGCAACATCTGGTGGGGAAACCATCCATCTCAGTTTAATGACAAGCTGCTCCGGGGGCCGTGTCGATGTGATCACTTATCTGTTTGTGTAAAATGGACTGACCGTCTGCCATCTTGCCTCCAGGACGGTGCCTTCAGTCATATTCCTTCAACCAACACAAGCACAATGCATGGGACCCAGGCTCTTCCTCACCCACCGCCTTGGGCTCCTTCTATCTGGGAAGAAGACCTCTACCATCTTCCAAGAGGCTAGAGGTCACCAGAGGAGATACCCCACAGGACTTTGATTCTATGACTCTTTCTCGAATGAGGCTTAGGCCCCATGGGAATGGCAGAACAGTAAGTCTGGGACCCAGTGGTGTTACTAGGGTGGGTGCAGTAAGCCAGGGTGTCACCCAGTTCCCCCATGGACCTCTACCCATACCAGAATCATACAGATTTCTTATTGATGTTTATTATCAATTTTAATCATAGAATAATATGATACATATAATTATAAATTGCTTAAATGTAGTATTAGTTAGATCTTATGAATGGAGCTCTGGTAGCTTAGTGGTTACAAATTGGGTTGCAAACCTCAGGGTCAGCAGTTCGAAACTACCAGCTGTTCTACGGGAGAAAGATGAGGTTTTCTGCTCCTGTAAAGATTTGTAGCCTCAGAAACCCTGTACAGGGTCGCTATGAGTTGGAACCGACTCCATAGCACATAACAACAACAACAATGAATGTTGTTGTTTTTGTTAAGTGCTATCAAATTGGTCCCAAATTATAGCGACCGTGCATAGAATATCTAGGGACTTCCTGGTGGGTTTGAACTGCCAACCTTTTGCACAGTCCGGTGCATATCCTGTAGTACCATACCAGGACTCTGATTGTATGACTAGTAACAACAAAATTGTTTTACAAAAGTCTTTCAACGTTGACTGATGACATTATTAGTTATAACATTATAGTAACAGAGAGGAAGCCTCCTTTGAATTTTCTCATTTTTCTTTAATTAGTACTTTATTCTAAAAAAAAAAAAAAATTGTTGGTATAGGCTCACATATACTAATTACATATGACTGTAGCAAAAGCACCAGGAATTTTGAAAAATCAGCGACAGTAACAACACTGGCAAGGCGCCCTAGTAGTGTAGTGGGTTACAAGTTGGGCTGCTAACCACAAGGTCAGTAGTTCAAATCTTCCACTCGCTCTGTGGAAGAAAGATGAGGCTTTCTGCTCTTGTAAAGATTTCTAGCCTCGGAAACCCTATACAGGGTCGCACTGAGTTGGAATTCATTCCATGGCACACAGCCGCCACCACCACTATAACAATGTTGGCAGCATGGAGAATCATAGGGCGTGCTTGTGGTACATGCAGACAAAACCATGCGATTCTAAGTATCATTGTAATTGAGTGATAGAGACAGTTATGACCAGAGCCCTTTGTTGTGGTTGTTAAGTGTTGTCGAGTCAGTTCTGCCTCGGTCCAGTGCTTATCCTACAGCGCCACACCAGGAGGTTCAAAAAGTAAGAGTTTTATTTAGTCTTGTAGGTATATTGATACATGTAGGATGGGCTTATAAAAATGCTTTATTGTTAGAACTCACTTGCCGTTGTTAAGTGCCGTCAAGTCAGTTCCAACTCACAACGACCCTGTCTAGGGTTTCCAAGAAGCAGCTGGTGGGTTTGGACTACCAATCTTGTGGTTCACAGACCAGTGCTGATTCTACAGAGCCACACCAGGAGCCCTATAGCTAACTATTGGGAATTTTTTATTAAAAAATAATAAATTTCTGCAGAAATGCTGCACAAAAATCTTACAGTGAGTCATTTTGGTGTCATGCCTTCTGACAGTGTGAATCCCTGCACCCCACTAGTGAAGCCTTCAGTTCAGAGGCCTTCTGGGAGTTGATGAGTTTAGTACATGTCGAAAGAATCGAAAGATATGAATAAGTTCTCAGAAACGCTGACGGAGCTGTTTTGAGTCTCCTGGTGAGTGGGGCTGTGAAACCTTCTCAGTTCTGCAGTGCCTTTCGTATACACAGATCACAAGGCTGCACCACTTTGTCAGCTCTCCTAACTGAGATGATACACGGATTCACGTATATGATTTCTCCCTTGGTTTCCTTCATAATGCAGACGGGAGTAACCAGTAATTATGGTTCAGAGTGAGGCTAAGTGATCCACTGGGGTGTGGAGGCCACGGCTCTGACCTTTCTTAGCACAACGTGCTTACCAAGTGCAGGTTCGTGTGTGTGTGTGTGTGTGTGTGTGTATGGGCATGTGTGTGTGATATATATAAGTGCCAGTGTGTGCATGTATGTGGACATGTGTGCCTGTGCGTGCATGTGTATGTGTACATGTGGGTGTGCATGTACATACATGAGTGTGGTCTACACACGTGTGTGTATGCATGTGTGTGCACGCACATGTGTGTACATGTGTGTGTTTTCTTGACCTCTATGTACTATAAATCCCGTTACTGTCTAGTCAAGTATGCCTCATAGTGACCTAAGAGGGCAGACCCCACGGGGCTTCCAAAACTCTCACGCTTATAGCAGCAGCTTGCCACATCTTTCTCCCACCGAGTGGCTGGGGGGTTGGCCCTGCTCACCATTTGATTGGCAGCTGAGTGCTTAACCACTTTGCCACTACAATTCCTCTCTGTGTATCAGGTTGTTGTTGCTAAGTGCCGTTTTGTTGTTTTTGAGGCATGACTGGTGAGTTTGAACTGCCGACGTTGCTGTCCAGTGCATTACCCTACAGTGCCATACCAGAACTCATAGATGTATCATAGATGTTCATAAAGGGACTACAGTCTTGACTCCATAACTGTGACTGTTAATAGGAGCCCTCGTGGCATAATGGTTAAGTACTTAGTTGCCAACCCAAAGGTAGTTGGTTCAAACCTACCAGCTGCTCTGAGTACTGGCTGTTCCTCAGGGGAAAGATGTGCCACTGTGATTCTGTAAAGATGTTGGAAACCCTATGGGGCAGCTCTATTCTGTCCTAAAGGGTCTTTATAATTATAATCAACTCAATAGCAATGGGTTTGTTTTTGGGGGGGAACTATATAGGATAAAGGAGCTCTGGTAGCATAGTGGTTACAAATCGAGCTGTGAACCTTAAGGTCAGCAGTTCGAAACTACCAGCTGTTCCGAGGGATAAAGATGAGGCTTTCTGGTCCCATAAAGATTTACAGCCTCAAAAACCCTGTACAGGGTCGCTCCGAGTCGGAAGTGACTCCACGGTACATAACAACAACAATATAGGATAGGACTCCTGGTGTAGTGCTGGAGGATCAGCACTGGACTGCGAACCACAAGATCAGCAGTTCAAACCCACTTGCTGCTCCTCAGAAACCTTATACAGGTTCACTATGAGTCAGAATTGACTTGATGGCACTTAATAACAACAACAACATATAGGATAAGCACTGGACCACAAGGTCGATTTGAATCGCAAGGTTGGTGGTTCAAACCCACCAGCTGCTCCTCTGAAGCCCTATACAGGGTCTCTGTAAGTCAGAATCAACTCAACAACGCTTAACAACAGCAACAACAACATTAATGCAGAAAGAAACCTTGGTGATGTGGTGGGTTAGGCATTGAGCTGCTAACTACAAGGTCAGTGGTTCACACCCACTAGCAGCTCAACAGGAGAAAGATGAAGTTCTCTGCTCCCATAAGATTTATGGCCTCAGAAATCCTGTCTCGGGTTGCAATGAGTTGGAATTGACTTGATGGCAGTAGCTCTGGTTTTTGGGTTATTAATGTAGAAAACAACATTAATACATTCTGATTAGACCAGCAACTTATAAAGTTTCAATGATCTGTCGAATCTCAATAAACATATGTCTTTAGAATTTCAAATTATTAAAAAAAATTTCTGGAGTGTTTTTACCCTGTTGTTAATTATTATTCAAGCCAGTTCAGTCTTATCACTGAGGGAAAGTCTAATCATACTGTTTTCTGTTGATTTCAGGTTCGTCCCTCCTCTGTTTATAGAAACGCAACAGATATCATCTATAATGTAAGCATAGTTTGAGGGAATTGCTCTTTTCCTTGTGTTTGTAGATGCAAAATATTTATAGGAATAGTTCAATTTATACATTTATACTTATTTATACATTTCTCCTGTAAACTTGTTTTGAAACTTTTTAGAGGACTGAGTGATCAGAAAGAAATCTTTCACCTTTTGGCTTTGATCCAATTTTAGAATTGCTTATGTTAGCAGCAAATCTCTTGTGTTTGCCATTTGGTACTTTCTTTTTCTCTTTCTTATTGTTGTTGTTGGTTGATTGGTTTCCTCAAGTATCATGGGACAGTTTCCCTGAAACTGGAGGATGCCAGTTCCCCAAAGGCCAAAGTCTCCATCATGAGTCAGCCACAAAAGACAACTGAAGTGGCAGCACTCCCCCAATCAGATAAGGTGGAATCCACAACCGACTCACACTTCTCCAGACAGGTATGGAAATCTTTCTACTTCCTACTCATCTTACAACAAGCTGTTTGCTGGGCCCAAACACACACAAAATCACCTCTAAGCCCAGGGGACAGCGAACTCAACATAAATGTGGCCCACCAAATGAAGACTCCACGTATGTGATAACTTCCATTGAAACCATTCTAAATTGCCTTTCTTTCCCATAGGACCAGTTGCCCTCATTTACAAAGAACTGCACTCTGGAACTAAAGGGCCTTTTCTATTTTGAAGAACGCCTCCAAAAGCTGTACCAGTGCAGTGGGATTTCCTGGAAAGCCTGGAGCCCCCCAACCAAGGTGGGACACAGTCTGAGAGCCAAGTTCTCTTTCTAGCAATGGGCCCTATGATAAGCAGATAGCGAGGCATCAGCCTAGGGCATCATCGTCAACTCTTGCTACCTCTACGTGCCCTCTTTACACCTTCATGACATAGAAGAATGGCACAAATTAGCTTTTTAAAGATCACAAAAATCTATTAGTTAAATCAGTACAGTTTAAGATGTTTTTTAATTTAAAAAATTATATTTTTTCTGTTATTGCTGTTGAGAATACACATGGCAGAACATATACCAATTTAACAATTCAGCATCGTGGTTATGAATTGGGCTGCTAACCTTCAAGGTCAGCAGTTCGAAACTGCCAGCTGTTCTGCGGGAGAAAGATGAGGCTTTCTGCTCCCGTAAATATTTACAGCCTCGGAAACCCTGTGCAGGGTCGCTATGAGTCAGAACTGACTCCACGGCACATCACCACCACCACCACATATATAACTGAAGCGCTCTGGCTCTGTAGGATAAGCACTGCACTGCTAGTCATGAGACGAGCAGCTTGACCCCACAGCCGCTCTGCAGAAGAAAGGGGAGCGTTTCTACTGCAATAAAGATTTGTAGCCTTGGAAGCCCTGTACAGGGTCACTGTGCGTCAGAACTAACTCAGTGGCGCGTATCAACAATAAAATATATAATCCATTAGCATTGATTACACAAGACCATTTTATCCTCCTTATCTGAACTGCTCTTCCCCCAGTGACATAAACTCACTGCCCGTAAGTGTCCTATCTAACCTTTTGTTGTTCTCAGTTTGATTCCATAGAGATTTCTCTAAAAGTACACAGTGGTCAAGGCAAGCATTCTTTGCTAATCGTGGTATGGTACTGTAGAATGAGCATTGGACAACCACCACAAAGTCAGTGGTTCAAACCCACCAGCTGCTTTTAATAAACCCTATATAGGGTCACTATGAGTCAGAACTGACTTGATGGCACTTGACAACATTGTTTGCTTTAAAGAAGCCTTCAGGGGATGTTTTTGGGTTTTTAAGGTTTAAAGATTATCTCAGGGCAAGAGGTTTAGAAGTCCATCCAGCCTCTATGGATCCAAAAAGTCTGGATTCCATGAAAATGTAAAATTCTATTCGGCATTCCTCATGTTTACCTAATAAAAAAAATTATTATAATGTCAGGATGTAAAATTTTGAAACATTGCTGAACATGGTAATGTCCTTTGTTAGAAGCCATTGCGGTTTTTAATTGGGATTAGGGGTGGCCCCATTTCTGGTGACCCAGATGGCTCTGTTCAAGGTAAGGAAATGATGGAACTCCTCATACAGAGGGCAGACTCTAGATTGCAAAGATTGCAAATGATGTGGACATGGATACTGCTTTTCAGGAGGTGGAGGACAAATCCTGCCCCGCTGGGTGGCACCTTCATTCAGGCTACTGCCACGCCTTGATCACAGAGCAGAAACACAGCTGGACCGAGGCTGCCCACGCTTGCAGGGAACAGTAAGAGACCCGATTTCACATCTGATTGCCGTGTCTTCTCAGTTTCAGTTTTCCATGTGTAAAATACAGTGTTATTCATTTTGTGTTCTTTTCTACTGTGTCTCTGCTTTCTCACGGAGCTGTCCAGTGGCTTTATTCATTCAACAAGCACTGAGTGACATGGCCAGGGTTTGTATTAGAGCCTCAGGACGAATCCTGTCATTTGGAATGGATTTGGAATTGATCTTGATGTGACCTGGGGCATATTTTTAAACGCTGTGCCACTGACACAATTCGGACTTTGCGCCTCTTTGCCTAAATATTTTGGAGAAAATCAGAAGCAGCTTATCTGAGTCAACAGGCTTACAGGTTCTGGTAATTTATTTTTATAAGATAGGGATTCCTGCCTAGTGATTTGAAAATGCATAGTAATGAAAGGCCTTTTATTATCAGGATTTTATAGCGGTAAGAGGCACGGATGATTATGAAGCTAGAGGAGCTGGACAAAGATTCACAGAGTAACAGAATACTCAGTGAAGGGTCTGTGGTCAAATCCTGGGAACAGAGTGTATCTAAGCCATAAAGACTTAAAGACTACCTATGTGGATAGCCTGATTCTCCTGCATGCCAACCTGGAGAGTATACTAACAGTACAATTAGATTTATATGCTCCATGTTAAGGAGCCCTGCTGGTTCTGAAGGATAAGTACTGGACTGCTAGCCACAAGATCAACAGTTCAAATCCACCATCTACTCCATGGGAGAAAGATGAGGCTTTCTGCTCCCACAAAGATGTACAGCCCTGGAAACACCATACAGGGCTGCTATGAGGAGGAACCAGCTTGATGGCATTGGATTGGCTTTGGTTGGGGCTCCACGAATAGAAATTGAGACTCTAGGAGTCCCTTGCAAATATCAGATTATTTACATCACCAAATTTAAAAAGTTATGCTCATCTAAAGGCACAGTTAGAAAATGAGTAGGCAAACTTCTCATTTAAGCAAAGCTATTGTCAAATCATGTATTTGATAATCATGTGTTTTCAAGGCCCCAAAATACAAACAACTCTTACAAAATAGCACAGTCCATATCAAAATGGAAAATAATCCAATACAAAACAGCAAATGAGTTGGGTACTTTACAAGCAAAGCTACAGTGGGTCAGTAAGTACATGAAAAGAATGTAGAGAAATGTAAATTAGAACTCAAACGAGATACCGTTTCACATCTACTAGTACCCCAGTGCTTAACCCATGTACTACCAGGGGTCCTTACCATATCCACTCAAAGAGTTTGGGTGTGTTGCTGCAGGATAAGCACTGTACTACTAACTGCAAGGTCGGCAGTTCAAATCCATGATCCGTTCCTCGGAAACCCTAAACAGCACTTAATGACAATAGAATAACAAAAATCATAAAGATTGACAATATCAAATGTTGACAAGAATAGAGAGCCAATGGGCCCATCAGTGCATGATTAGTAGAAGTACAAAATGGTACAACCATTGTGTATAATTATCTGGTAGTCTCTAACAAAGTGCATACATCCACTCTAACAATTCCACTTCTATGTATCGACCTAGAAGAAACAAAGATATGTATTTACATGTAAAAAAGACACACACAAGAATTCCATAGCAATCGTATTCCTAATAATAATAATTTGAGTCATCTGTGCTTATGTTGTTGTTGTTGCTGTTACTGATTTATAGGAATGCTTTATATTTTCTGTAGGATAGATCAATTGTTTTATAAGCAATACAATGGAATTGAACTAGTGGAACTTGCAACAATGTAGATAAATCTTAAAACTTTTTGTTTATAGAAAGCTGGATGGTACACAAAAATTACTTACTGTATTATTATTATTATTATTTCTTTTAAAATGAATGGTGGTGGTTATATGCCACCGAGTCAGTTCTGACACATAGTGACCTGTGTAGGGTTTCAGAGGCTATAAATCTTTATGGAAATAGCAAATCTCATCTTTCTCCTGCAGAACACCTAGTAGACTCGAACCGCTGACCTTACGGTTAGCAGCCCAATGCAAAATTCATTATGCTATAGGAAACATTAATCTTTCATGCTAGAGATTAACATGATCTCCGACAGGGATCATGGGTAACTGGAAAACACAAATCATTGTTTTAGAGAGATAAATGTTCTAGGTATTATTCTAGTGACTTTTACATGAGCGTGTACACTTGTCAAAATTCATCAAATTGAATACTTAAAGTCATTCATTTTAGTGTATGTAAATTATACTAGATCTTTGAAAAACTAATAAAATATTTTAAAAGTATGTTTAAAACTGGACAAATCAGGCACCTTTTTCTGTACTGATGGTTTCCATAATCAAAGGTGAGCACAGGTACTATAAAATCAACCAGTGACCTTTAGTTTTTTGCTCATCAGATGGTGGTAATTTAAATATTTAAAACAATTTATATATTTAAAATAATTATTGTTTATATACATAAGAGATTAAGTCAAAAAGAACTGCTACAAAATAGAAAACTTTAATAAGCAAAACTATCAAAATGGGAAGCTATTGGTTTTCAACATACCCTTTTGCTAGGTCCAGAAACTTCTGAAAGTGCTGTTTCTATCTGTCTAACTCTTCCCCTAATGAATTCTGAGCTCTTCATGTTACACCTTGCCAAAACGGCAGTTTTGGAATCCTCAAGGGATTCAAATTATGTTTCTTTTACATGTTCTTTGAGTTTGGGGAGTAAAAAGAAGTCTGAAGGGGCAAGATTAGGTCTCTCGGGTGAGTGGGGCAAAGTTTCCTAATGAATTCTCACAGGACAGCCCTTGCTACCTACCCTCTGAGAAGGAGCAAGCACATTGTCGTGATGAGGAAATACTCATCAGTACAACCTTCCCGACCCTTTTCCACCAATACAATTTCCAACTTTCTTTAAATTTCCCCATAATAAGCACCTGTGATTATCCTGTATTCACAAAAATCTATCAAGATTACCTCTTGGGAATCCCAGTAAAGCCGTCACCAAAGCCTTTTGAACCAACCTCTTTGCCTTGCGTTTAACTCTCCCTGCGGATCCCTTTGGAAGCCAGTGATTTGATTGGACTTTTTTTTGAAGGCACCCTAATGAGACTAAGACAAATGTGTTACAGAGAGAACTTATTGGCAGCCAGACACTGATTACCGAGACAGGTTTACACACATTTTATTTGGAATAACCCCATGTGTGTATGAACAGGAGCTCGAGTAACCACACTTCTTGACTTACCCTCATCTATGTCCCTCATGCTAGAAGTTAAAAGAGAAAGGACACACTCTTTCACCAAATAACCAGATATCCTACTTTAACACCTGTCTCAATGCACAACAATATAAATTGCCATTATTTCATATATATATATCCTTTTTCCTCTTCAAGGGAAGGATTTTGATGGAGAATAATAATAATAATAATAATTTTTTTTTCAAATATCTGAACCAGCAAGGGGGAAATTGGAACCTGGCTCTTCCACTGACAAAAATGAGAACAAGGGTAGTTCCACTCTAACCCAGGCTTACCAAGATCACGCTGTTCCTGGGGTTTGGTGTAAATGACAGATGAACAGAACAACAGGACCCTCAAATCCTGAGGGGGAAGTAGCTTTATTGCTCATCTTCTGGTTATTCTCAAAGGGCAACTCAAGGAACTGTGCTGGCCTGTAATAAAGTGTCCACTGGGCCTTAGTGTGGACAGAACAGTATGGATTGAGAGATGTCTGTCATTGCTGCATAGAGATGGTGTCTTCTCAGAGAAGGAGCATTTTTATTCTGAGACTGTGATCTTCTAGATATTGTGTGTATGTTCCAAAATCTTTTTATATATGTATGAAATAATGGTAATTTATATTGTTGATGTCCTCATGTTAATAACTCCATATCAGTCCTCAATAGCTTTTAAATTTTTTTCTGGTCAAGTTAATTACAGCTGGTGATGATGAACACAAAGAGTAACAAGGGGCTCTTTATATAACTATGAATATTGTAGAATTCACTCAACTCAGGAATAAATTAAAAACCCAAATGAATGGAAAAGCCTAGCTATTTCCTCATGAATCAGCCTGAGTTCATCTGCAGCTTGGTTTTTTGCACCTTGATACCGTGACCCTGTTACACAAGCCTGACCTACTTCCACAGGCCTTCTTGCCCATAATGCCATTTAACACTTTATAGATTACAGAATTCCTTCACGTATGTAAGCTTATTGGATCCTCCCATCACTTCTGTGAGGAAGCAGGTATTATTATCTGCATTTCTCACCTTGAAAAAAAAAAAAGAGAGAGACTCAGGAAAACAAAATCACATACGAGTAAAAGGAAGGGACAGGGCTTATTTTCCATTAGGCCATTTGCCAAAGTATAGCCCCATAAGTATAGGGAATGCCTCACCCCAAGTTTGTCAACAATACACCTATTTAAGTTTGTATTGGGATAACCTAGATTTCACATTTCAAAGTGATGTGTTACTAACTGTACATCTCTTACAGCACAGACATAGTAAGATGTGTATTAAATTAGGAGCCCTGCTAGCATAGTGGGTTACTCATTGCGCTGCTAACTAAAAGGTTGACAGTTCAAACCTACCAGCAGTTTCACAGGAAAAAGATGAGATCATCTGTTCCCATAAAGATTTACAGTCTTGGAAACTTAATCTGCCCTATGGGGTCACTGTGAGTCAGAATCAATGGCAGTGGCTATGGTATCCATTCTAAGTTTCATTTCTATAACAATCACACTAATGGAGTCCTGGTGTGGTGCTGTAGGATAAGCACAGGACCAGAAGGTTGGTTTGAACTACGGGTCAGCAGTTCAAACTCACCAACCACTTCTTGGAGATCCTCTACAGGGTTGCTATTAGTTGGAACTGACTCAACAGCATTTACCAACAACAAGTGGCAGGTCAGTGAAAAAGAGGAAGACCCCAATGAGGTGAATTCACACTGTGGCAGCAACAATGGGCTTAAACACAAGAGCTGTGAGTCTGGTACAGCGCCAGGCCGTGCTTATGATTGATTCTGTTGTGTACGGGGTCTCTCTAAGCTGGAACAGACTCAGTGGCGCCTGGCAACAACAACTTTGCAAAGTACACCTAAGGTACACTCAAATTCCAAGTTTATAGGTACATTCCTTCATCAAATATTTATCAGGTACCAATTATCTGTCAGGTACTAGGAATGTCTAAGGAGCCCTGGTGGTGCAATGATTTAGTGTTTGACTGTTTATTAAAAGATTGACAGTTCGAATCCAGCAGCAGCTCCACAGGAGAAAGAACGTGGCAGTCTGCGTCCATAAAATTACAGCCTTGCAGACCCCGTAGGGCAGTTCTATCCTGCCGTAAACAACTGCTCTTTGATCTTACACTGGAGTATTTATTACCTGCCAGTGTTGTTCCTCATAAGGAAGCCCAACAGCGAAATCATCCCTTTTTCATCAGTGAGCTTCAGCAAAATGGACACAACAGCTTTCCAAATCCAACTGTTCTCTATGAGACCCAACTCCTGTATTTTACATCAAGGTCCTCCCTCGGGGAAAAAGTGACTCTATGAAATAAGCACTGAACTGTGAACCCCAAGGTCAGTGTTTTGAGCATTTCTCCTGCACCACAGGAGAAAGATGAGGCTTTCTGCTCCCACAAAGTTGTATATCCTCCGAAACCCTATACAGGGTAGCTACGAGTAGGAACCAACTCAAAGGCACTTAACAACAACAACAGCAAAGGGCCTGCTTCAGTCCTGATACTGCCTTCCCACAGAGCTCTGTCAGAATGTGTCATTGAATTTAAATTTAGCCTTCCTTGCATTGATGTCTTACCATAGGGGCAATGAAGAAATTCTCTTTACTTAGACATAATGGACTCCTGGTGTGGCACTGTAGGATCATCACTGGACTACCAATTGCAAGATCGACGGTTCCAACCCACCGGCTGCTCCTCAGAACCCCTATACAGAGTCGCTATGAGTTGGAACCAATTCAACACCACATAACACAAACAACAGACATAAAAATACGAGTTACCAGTAATCTTTGTCTGTTGCATATATGAGAGTTTTTTGGTATTTGTTCATGTGATTGGGTGTCATCCAGCCTGGTGGCTCAGCTGCTAACTGAAACGTTGGTGGTTCAAACCCACCAGTCACTCTGCATAGAAAGATGTGGCAGTCTGCTTCCATAAAGGTTACAGCCTTGGAAACCCTATGGGGTAACTAGGAGTCAGAATCACCTCAGCAGCAGTAGTGGGTTTGGTTAACTTTATAGATGCAAACCACCAGGTCTTTATCCTGTGGATCATCTATGTGGGTTTGAACCACCAAACTGTCAGTGAGTCACCAAGAGTTTAATCATTTTGCCACCAGGATATCTTAAATATCACAAGCAGAAAGACATTTTGCTCTGGAATAAACTATTATAAAATCTTTAATATCATCTGAAAATCTTCCATCCCTCTAATTCAACTGATCCAATATGATATTATTATTAGGTTCAGAAATACTTTGTTGTTGTTGTTGTTAAGTGTCACTGAGTTGATTCTGACTCATAATGATCCTGTATAAGGTTTCCTAGGAACGACTGGTGGGTTTGAACCATTGACCTTGTGGTTAGCAGTCCAGTGCTTATCCTATAGTGCCATGCCTCATAAATTCTCTTTTGAATATATGGTGTATTTCAAAATTCAAAAATAAACAATAATGTTGTTAAGTGTCATTGAATTGATTCTGACCATAACGACCCTGTACAGGGTTTCTGAGGAGCAGCTGGTGACTTTGGACCACTGTCCTTGTGGTGAGCAGTCCATTGCTGATCCTACGGCACCACACCAGAACTCCCAGAACTACTTTACTCAAATGATTGTAAAGTTATTTTGATGAACCCAGTCTCAGGGAATTATAGAACTATGACTTATTTTTAGATGTGAAACTGGCAAAATTCTCAGAACAAAAGAAAGTTTTTAGTGACAACTGGGACTTTTCCAGAATTTTGGGACACAACTAATCATCTGTCTATCAGTAACATAAAGTAATATACAGTCTTTCAAATCTCACATTATCCATTTAACATATCAGTGCAGAAATTAAAACATCTACCAAATGCATTTCTGCCCAGTGGCATTCTGGGTGATATAGACAATGATTGTGATAATGGACCAGGAGGAATTAGTGTTTGCTCCTGTTGTACATGGAGTTGCTATAAGCTAGACCCAACCCAACGGCACCTAACAACAGCAACTTGAGTTGGAACCAACTCGATAGCACTTAACAATGGCAACAACAGCACGCATGTGTATGTTTTTAAATTTAATGTCAAGGATCATTTTTGGGGCTGTCTGGGCTATTATCTCTGCTTTGCTCGCTGGTGTATGCATCTGATAAGTTCCTTACAATCAGAATAGCAAATCTTACTTTATCCCTGGCCCCTAATCAGATTTCCAGCTCAACTCCATCTTTATCACCAGTCTCCTTTCCTCTCCGTTGGTGTTTAGTATTCTCTAACCCAGAGGAGCCAGACTCTCAGATTAAGCATTTCTCGAAGTTTACATATTGTAATCTCATCTGCTCATTTCCTTTGGCAGTCATTGTACATTTGGTAATTCTATTATTATTATCTATGAAACCATTTTGTTTTCCACAAGACTGTCTGGAACCCCTGCTGACCTATGCTTAAAGGTTTCCTCTGAAATGTACTGACGTTGTTGTTAGTTGCTGGCGAGTTGATTCTGACTCAGTGATCCTGTGTGTGCAGAGTAGAACACCTCCATAGGGTAGTCAAGGCTGAGGCCTTTCAAAACAGATCCTCAGGACTTTCTTCCATAGGGCTTCTTAGTGGGTTCAGATCATTATCCTTTCTGGTATTAGTCTAGCGTTGGAACATTTGCATTACCTAGGGGCTCCCTGAAATATACCTGTACTTAAACAACAAGCTTGAAAGGAACACATACGTACTTCTGTAACCAGAAAAGTGGAAGCTTCTGATTTTAATACTACACTTTAGATGCCTTCAAATGTCAGAGCTGTCAAACGATTCTTATTTGTATATGTGTGGTTCATTTCTATATATATGCATATCTATAGATATCTACTAGGTGCCGTGGAGTCAGTTCTGACTCATAGCGACCCTGTGTAGGATTTCTAAGGAGCCACTGGTGAGTTTGAACTGCCAACCTTGTGGTTCAAACCAACCTTGTGGTCCAGTGCTTTACCCTACAGTGTCACACTAGGACTCCACCTATTCCTCAGAAACCCTATACAGGGTCGTTACGAGACTTTCCACTCCTGCAAAGATTTAAAGCCCTGGGAAAACATATACATGGTCACTGTGATGAGTCAGAACCGACTCAACAGCACTTAACAGCAACCATACTTTACTTATGTTAAACACAGCTGCTTTCCCTGTCTCTGCCATTTGGGACTCTTGCTGCTTGTAGAGTCAAAATGAAAATCAAAATAGTACTTGAGCAGTTAAAATGGATTTTATAAAGTCTGTGTTGAAGATAGTTTCAAGAATGTGGAAGCTAGAGGACATGTTAACTAACCTGGAATAAGACTCCGTGATTTCCTGATGTGAGTCCCTGGATGATATGAAGGGTTATGTGCTCAGCTGCTGATCAAAAGGCCTGACGTGTAAGTCCACTCACAGGTACCTCAGAAGGAAGACCTAGGGATCTGCTTCTAGGAAATCAGCTGCTGCAAACCCCATGGAACACAGTTCTACTCTGATGCACATGGGTTGGCCAGGAGTCAGCGTCAACTCAACTGCAACTGTTTAATTTTTTTCTGATGATGAAATTGAGGCTGCAAGGGTTTCATTGTTAAGGAATTGAGGGCAAGAAGAAAGTAGACCTAGTACCCTGGCTTTACAAGCTCTGTTCAGTATGAGTGTTGACTAACAGAGCCCCTCAAGTCTTCCCTCAGCCCACACCTACACAAGCTTGATACTCTTGTGTTGTGTGCCCACAGCGCATTAGAATTAGCATATTGGATTAGAAGAGGAGAGAGGAAATGCTGCTGTTATAAATGCAGGTGGCATCAGGATTGGAGGAAGACTCATTAACAACCTGCGATATGCAGATGATACAACCTTGCTTGCTGAAAGTCAAGAGGACTTAAAACATTTACTGATGAAGATCAAAGAGCACAGCCTTCAGTATGGACTACATATCAATGTCAAGAAAACAAAAATCCTCACCACTGGACCAATAAACAACATTCTTATCAATGGAGAAAAGATTGAAGTTGTCAAGGATTTCATTCTTCTTGGATCAACTATCAACACTCACAGAAGCAGCAGTCAAGAAATCAAATGATGTATTGCATTAGGCAAATCTGCTGCACAAGACCTTTTTAAAATGAGCAAAGATGTCAGCCTGAGGACTAAGGTGCGCCTGACAACAAGCCATGGTATTTTCAATAACCTCATATGGATACAAAAGCTGGACAGTAAATAAGGAAGACCATAAAAGAATTGATGCTTTTGAGTCACGGTGTTGGAGGAGAATATTGAAAATGCCATGGACTGCCAAAAGAGCCAACAGATCCAGTCTGGAGGAAGTGCAGCCAGAGTGCTCCTTGGAGGCCAAGATGGGCAAACTTCATCTCTCATACTTCGGACGTATTGTCAGGAGGGACCAGTCACTGGAGAAGGATATCATGTTTGGTAAGGTGGAGGGTCAGAGAGAAAGAGGAAAACCCCCAACGAGATGGATTGACCAAGTGGTAGCATCTATGGACTCAAGCATAGCAACAGTAGTGATGTTGGCCCAGGATTGGGCAGTGTTTCGTTCTGCTGTGCATAAGGTCACTATGAGTCGGTACTGACTCAATGGCACCTAACAACAAAAACAATCAAGCAAGAACTGACGATAAATAATGAGGTCAGAGCATGGTCACAAAACCTAAGCCCAACAGCCTGAGACCATCCATGAACGGTCAAAGAACTTACTTATCTAAAAGCCCTACAAGTCACTGCTGCCCTGTAGGACCACGCAACTACTGGTGTTAGTAGAAAGAAATCATTAAGAAATGGATGCATTATGCCTACCCTTGGTGATCTAGACAAACAGGGAAATGGATCTAATTTTTGGATTTGTTATTGTTGTTAAGTGTTGTTAAGTGTTGACTCAAAGGGACCCTGTATTAGGTTTCCAAGGAGTGGCTGGTGGATTTGAACCACTGACCTTGCAGTTCAAACCAACATTGCATTCGAGCGCTACATGACCAATATTTGGAGTAGTATAGATAGGTAAAATGAATAAAATTGAATTCAACAGCTGTCTAACTGTATACAAGTAGTGCTAATTGTGTTTCCTGCCCTATTCCAGGTCAGTGGACATCCACCAAGCAAAAAAAGTGATTTGACATCTTTCTTAATTAAGCTTTCTATATCAAAGAAGAAGAAGAAAAGTTAGCTATCTGATGACTTTTTACTTAAAGCATTTTAAAGGGCTTAATAAGCACTATTAGGGAATTGCTGTTGTTAAGTACTATCAAGTTGGTTCCAATTCATGGTGACCCTGTGTTGGGTTTCCAAGGAGCAGTTGGTGGGTGGTTTGAATTGCTGAACTTTTAGCTTACAGTCCAGTGCTGATCCTATAGTGCCACACCAGGAGACACAATTAAATATTCCTTATAGGAATAATCCAGGTAGCTGCAAAAATAATTCATGAAGAATTTTCCTAGGTGGAAATCTACTTTGTATATTTAGAAGAACAGAGGCTGAGACTTTGGTTTCTAGGTGGCACATGAAGGTTTGATATTAGTGCTAGACTCACTTCCCTGAATGGGAAGTATTGAATCATTTGACTGACATCCCAAACTCCAAATGTAGGCCTCAAGTAATTTAGTTTTATCTGAGGAGTTAGTTTGGTGTAGTTTTCTTATCAAATTGATGGGAGAAACGGCCAAGTTCTAAGCTTTAGAAATAAACTTGTTGTTGTTGTTAAGTGCCGTTGAGTCGGTTCCGACCCATAGCGACCCTGTACAGGGTTTCCGAGGGTGTAAATCTTTACGGGAGTAGAAAGCCTCATCTTTCTCCCACGGAGCAGCTGGTAGTTTCGAACCGCTGACCTTAAGGTTTGCAGCCCGATTCGTAACCACTACGCTAACTTCTTAGGGGAGCACTAATATTTTTGCATTAAGTCATTAATCTTTATAAGTAGGCAGTTGCTGAAATTCCAAAAGGGATGTTTAAAGCCTGTTGAACTTGTGTATCACAGTCAAGTTATTACAATAAAATATCACTTTCTCTGTTCCCACATACCACCACCCTGCAGATACTCATTAAAGTGAAAATATAATGTAAAGTTCTGGGAAAGATATAAACACAGACAATGACACATGAACAATGACACGTGAAGGAGCTTCAAACAGTTCATGGAAAATTTCTACTATCTTTCAGTTCCACTTTGCCAAGAACTTGCTGAAGCCCCCTTATGTGTGTGTGTGCATTTGTTGTTGTTATTAGGCACTGACGAGTTAACGCTGACTCATAGTGACCCCTGTCACAGAATCAAACTGAGCCACAGGGTTTTCTTGGCTGTAATTTTTATGGGAGCAGATCACTAGGTCTTTCTCCCTTAGAGCTGTTGGGTGAGTTTGAACCAACAACCTTCTGGTTTGCAGCTGAGTGCTTCACCATTGTGCCACCATCTTCGTTTGTGATATTTTGGTAGTTTGCTTGTGTACTGTGCCACCTGTATTTCGAACACCAGCAGGGCCACGAGAGTGGATAGGTTTCCATAGTATGTCTAGACTAAGACAGACTAGGATGAAATGCCTAATGATGTATCACTGATAATTAGCCATCAAAGACCCTATAGGTGACAAAGAATACAGTCCCACATAGTACTGGAACATGAGTCCCCTAGGAAAAAGGTACTCCAAATACACATTGCTCATAGCCATGGGCTGGAGCGTACCAGTGGTCGTGAAGATGATGTAGGACCAGGTAGCATATTGTCCACTTACAGATGGGGTCTCCTTGAGTTGGAACCGATGTGACACCAACTACCAGCATCTATACCTTGCTATACATCTAGCTCTGTGTACGGCTATCTAGTTCTGTTTGATTTTGAACTGATATTTATCTTAGGTATGTCAGCAGAAACTTGGAACTTCCTGTCATCACTAAGTCTCTTGTTTTCCTTTGTTTGCATGCAGACACCTGGGCAGCCTTGTGACTGTGTTATCAAGGCAGCATATGCGCTGGCTCTGGAACATTAGCGGAAGGAGGCCCTTCTGGATAGGCAAGTATCAAGGACCCCAAGAGACTGAAATCTCCTTCTCTGCTCCCTTTGTGGACCAGTCAGTGTGACTGTGGTCTGCCAATCACGGCCAATGGTCTTAAACCCTCCCTTAAGCCTTTTGACACAGTGCTTTCATTTTAAAACATCTATTCCAAATAAATAATTAGCAGTATGGTCAGATTTATAGGTAAGAAAGCTTACCACAATTTCTGAAAATCGGAAAAAAAATTAGAAATTGCTATAAATTGGGGATGGTTAAATAAATTATGGTCTAGCCATATGAAGGAATATTTAATATTTAATGCTTTTGTACGGCTTTAAATATTAATGACATGACAAAATGCCTTTGGTTAATTTTATTCATTTATCCAATATATGTTAGATGTGTATTCGGCTACATATAAAATTTGCAATTTATTGCAATTGTGGAAAGTAAGTAAAACGTGGTCCAAAGCAATATAAGGCATGAAACAATTTAGAATGAATTTATATGCACGTGGAGAATGTATAAATAAATGTACATATCTGTATGTTTGTGCCAAAATATTAGAAATGGTTTGCCTCCAGATGGGAAGTAAAGATAATCTTGATTTTTTTCTTAATTGTTAATATTTTCTACAATTTTCCAGCAGTAACAAATTTTTAAAAAGCCTTTTTAGAAATAGAATCCTCATAGCACATTAAAGTCAGTATTCCCACCACCTTCTCGTACAAGTATTATATTGAAGGGAACTGTAAGAAAGATGAAGTCCTGGTATGGCAATGTAGGGTAAGCACGGAACTGCTAACCGCACCAGCACTCCTCGGAAACCCTTTACAGGATCGCTATGAGTCAGAACTGACTCAACTGCACTTAATAACACAACAACATAAGAAACACAGTGTTGCCTTCTCCTGGTGGATACATTTTTGCTACATCCACAATGTCTGATTCTAAGGCTCTCTCCTCACAAAGTAGTTAACATAACATTATCTTATGAATATAGTTCCAGGAAACACACCAAGAGGAGAATAGCTAACCACTTGATTCCACTCAAAAACATGGATTGAAAAATCAATCAGGGAAAGGTAAGATGCTGTGTAATGAAGGCTGTTTTTCACCATCAAATTGAATTTGGGAGATATCAGACCCTACTATTCCAGAGCATCCTATCCTCATTCCATTCTTTTTAAATTTCAATTAGTAAAGAGAGTCAGTGGGAGGAACGTTTCTTTAAGAAACTATGACGGCAGCTTTACAATATTAAAGTGCAGCTTGCAAAAGCGACCAGTGGGAGGGAGTAGGGGGCAAGGAGAGAAAAGCTGTTTTTTATTGGCATTGTAGCAGATTGAAAACTCCTAAATTCCAGACTAAAAATAATACATAGAAAGCTGCTTTCAAATATAAAAACCAAGATACCTAAATCATGAGGAGGAACAATAGAAAAGACTATACCTGTTTCTCTTTGTCAGGAGTTCTGTGTGTAGGGCCACACGGATAATAAGAAACGAACAGCTGCTCTTTATTAAACACCTATATGATGGGGCTTTGAAAGGTTTGTGGCAAAATGTAACGATAATGGAATTTTCCCATGAACTTTTTAAAGTCCTTCGTATATGTCAAGAGCTTTGCATGCATGATCTTATTTGATCCTCCAAACAGCCCTTGGTGTACTGTTTTTATCCCCACTGTTTAGATGAGTTTTGGAAAACCCAGTGTAAGTTTCTGCCCACAGATCGTCAGCCAGCAAGTGGTGAAGCTGGGATTTGAACTTAGGCTTGCTCTTAGTTCTGTCTTATAGTATTCCTAGCACCTATTACTTGTTTTGGAATCCTGGTGTGGCACTGTAGGATAAGCATTAGGCTGCTAACTGCAAGGTTCAAACCCACCAGCTGTTCCTCAGACCCCCTATACGGGGTCCCTAGGAGTCGGAACTGACTTGATGACACTTAATAACATCACTGCTTGTTTTGTAGTCTCTGGATTGTGTAAACATGTAACACAAATCTGCTGACTGAAAGACTGGAGGTTTGAGTTCACCAGAAAGGTCTGGTGATCTACTTAAAAGAAAAAACACCCAGCGATTGGAAACCCTATGGATCGCAGTTCTACTCTGATGCACACCCTCGGGTTTAACATGAGTCAAAATCTATTCAATGGTTATGACTTGTTTTAGAACCCAGGTCCATGTATGCGTGTGATTCCTGAGTTTCAAACAACAGACTGCATGTGATATTTATGTAATAAAATAATTTCACAGGGGTTTTGTTTTTGTTCACATTAGGTTTGAATGACCAAGTACACATTGGCCACTGGGAGTGGATTGGTGGCGAGCCTGTCACCTTCAGCAACTGGAGGACACTGCCCCCTCAACCTTCAAAGCCTGGAAAGAACTGTGTTTTGGTTCAAAGACAAGGGAAATGGCAAGCCAAGGACTGTAGGCTGGGCAAACCTCACAGTTATGTTTGCTCCAGGAAACTCCCAGTGTAACTGGCCTTCTAGGTGCTCACCTGCGATTTCTCACCTCTTTATTTATAGGAATTATGAATATTGCTCAAGAGAACACCAATGGTCATTACTAACTTCTTGCATTTTTTGAAAAATCATAGTTTATGAATGATTCTATAGTGAAAAATGGAGCGTAAATTAATTGTTCCAGAAAGATTGATAAAGGAATGTTTCTTACAAGACAAGGTATAATGTATGCATGAAAAAGCTTTAAAAGTAACAGTATTATGAGGTGTAAGATTTGCTTATTCCAGGAGACATGCTTTGGCCCCTGAATCTCTGGCAGTACCAATATGGTCCTAGGAATGTTTTGTTCCATGGCCTCAAATGAGTCCGTTCTGAAATCTGTACTAAGGTGTTCCCACTTCAGTCTGAGGGAAGTTAACTCTCTCTGTTCATTGACTGTGAATTGCAAAAAGTTTGTTTGTCCCTTTAAGCCATTTAAATGCAAAAGCTGAGATTAGAGGCTATAAATAGAAAAGAAAAAAAAATGGATTTGCTCTTTAAAAGGAGTGGCGACAGAGGAGGAAGGTTTTAGATGGGAGGACCATTCTGTGGAAGCTCAGCCTGCAAAGCTCTAGTTCAAGTAAGCATTCAGGGGGCCCTTTGTACCCCCTAGGTCTACGTATCACTAGCTGTTTATTAAACACGTCACTTTGGCCAATAAGAATGTTGGCATTGAACCGCTTCAAAGCTAATGATTGGGTTTCCCTGGCCATGAGAAGTTTCAAGTACCATGAGTCTTTTTCTTCACCCCCATGTGTAGTACTGACTGGCATTTCTCAAGGACATTTGAGAGAGAGATAGCATATATGAACGATGGCTGACATATGGAAGAAAGATGTTGCTTCTTTCGAAGTGTGTTAGTGAACCGTACTGATGGACAAAGAAAAATAATACTGAAAACAGAGCTCTTGAAAGTCTGTATACTGGGAGAAAGATTTCAATGCCATTTTACACCCTTAACTCTTTCATCTTTGTTGAAACGCCATGCTAATTTGTTGTTCTGATGTAAAGGAGCCTTATAAAGTCTTAGTCTCAATTGAGGAAAGCATTTGTAGCCGTGAAGCATATTGTAGCCTTACCAGAATTCTCTTCTGAAATCCAAACTCTAATTACAACAAGTTACAACTTTACTTTTTAAATAATTGACTCCACATTTTTCTCTTTTTCTAACCAGTGAAAAGTTTGGTGATGCCAAATGTAACATCAGACTCAAAATGGGTGATCAAGTAGACTAGAAATAATGTACAGATTTTATTATAAAAACACCTGGCATGAAACTAATAACAGTTAAAGAAATTCAGTCCAGCTTTGCATATTAAAAACATACTGTTGTTAGTGTTGTTATTAAGTGCTGTCGGGTTGGTTCTGACTCATAGTGATCCTGTGTGAGGTCTCCGAGTCTGTACATCTTTGCAAGAGCAGAAAGCTTGATCTTTCTCCCACAGAGTGTCTAGTGGACTCAAACCACCAACCTTGTGGTTTGCAGTCCGGTGTTTATCATATAGCTCTACCGTACTCCCCTAAAAACATGGTAAGCTTCCTTTATTTCTTCTCATTTATCAAACTTTTGATTAATGGAAAAATTTACAGAGAGAGGTTAGGATAAGACTCAGCTAGTCTACCTCTTACTTAAATCTGAACATCATAATTGAGTCAGATTATCCCTTGCCCTGATGGGACACTGGGGTGATGTATGGGTTCCCCTTGTCACACAAGCAGTCTCTAGGTTTAACCCAAAGATATCAAACCTACCTTCCTGGACCAGCTCCACTCGGTTTCCATTTGTAGTGGGCAGAGGAGGTATGCAGGTTAAAAAGAGATGAGTTACTGATCTGAGAGTAAAATGCTAGGAGGGAACGTGGAAATGAAAGGAATGAGGGATTCAAGGACGGCTCCTCCCTGCTAGAACTCTAGAACCATTCATATGCTCTAAAACTGGAAATACTGAGTTCTGTCCAGTCGGCATAGTAGTAGCATGTCTGAAATGAAAATATCTCAATATAATTGTAAATGTTAGGATAAAAACAATGTTTTGATTTTTATAGCATCTAGAAGATAACCACTATAACTATGGTATAAAAAACATACTATTCTAGAACAACCATAATATACTAGGAGAGTATTTTCAAGTGTTCCTAATCATAGAAGCATTAGCTGAGTTGTAAAATCTAAGTAATTGAAGGAAAATTCATATGAATAATCAGGCAAGCCTGGGTGCTGGGCAGTTGTGATCTTCATGTCTTTCTTTGGCTGGGGCTGGAGGTGGGTCGGGGACAGGAAGTAAATGCTTGCCTTGGTTCCTTCAGTCTCGATTTGCCACATCAACTTTGCAGTTTCTGGAGTGATGGGCAGAATGGGAATGCGAGATTAGAGGAGAGAAGAGGAAAGATGAGAGCAGGGTTGAGTAGGAGAAGATGGGAGGGTGAAGGTAGCTGGAAGGAGGACATAAGAAAGAAGGACTCAAGTGTCACCTGGCTCATCTTCCCAAACTTGAATTTCAACTCAAGAAAAGTCCTACTTTATCCACAGACATCAACCCAGTTCAATAGTGAATAATGTTTCATAATCTTCTGAGTTTTGGTCTTTAAAAAATATACTGCCTATCTTTGCTAAAAATAAGCTTAAAACACCATATGATAATCATTTTACCTCCTTCCAAAAAATAGTAAAAAGGAACCAGATAACATTTATTTACATGTCTGTTTTTGCTTATTTTTTTTTTAACACAGCCAAGAAGAATATATACTGTATTTTAATTAACACTATGGTTCTGTGTAATTTAAACCATAAATGGGTGCTGATCAATTTTCTTCAACAAGGCAGCATATTAAATGTACTGTACCTATTGTTTTATCAGAATTAATAAAATCAACTTATTTCTAGTTTTGGTCCATTTTCCTTGAGTTGTTAACATTTTGTGTTTTTCTTATGGACACATGAGTTTCATGTTTTACTGATTGGAGCCATTGTTGTTGTTGTTACTGTTGTTAAGTGCCATCGGACTTGGTTCCAATTCCCAGCAACCATGTAAAGTGTTTCCGAGCAGTAGCTAGTAAGTTTGAACTGCCTGCTTTGCGGTTCAAACCAACCTTGAGGTCCAGTGCTTATCCTACAGTGCCACGCAAATCATTAAAATATAAAGCCCATGTGTCCACACCAGCTGCTCCTCGGAAACCCTATGCAGGGTGGCTCTGCGTCAGAACTGACTCAATGGCATGCAATTACCACAACAAAAACCCATTGTCAGAAAGACTAGGGGAGAAAACACAAGATGTCTCTTTTACCCTTTGAGTTTAAACTAGCCTTTAGCTGTGTGACTCCCATCCATCTATCCACCCACCAATTCTTCAATAAGTTCCCAATATGGAGTGTCAACCCTGATACTTCTCTGCTGGATATATTAGGGTGGGAAAGACAGGGAAATGAAAGTATAAATCACAGCTCCGATGTGCACATTTCTTATACATTTAAAGTTTTTATTGTGAATTAAGTGATAGTTTACATGGGAGAACATCGGTTTTACACTCACCCTATTGTATTTCATTTCACTGCAATGATTACAGTGTCCTCCATGCATCATCATTCAACAGTATTTGCTTCTATTCCCTCTGTGTTTCTGTTTTTGTAATTTTTAAAAAATGTATACAAAAACACTCAGGAATATATAATCATTTAAACAACCAAAGGGCACATTCTGCAAGCCTACCTGCTGACTGCCAGCACACAGCCTTTCTCTTTCCATGAGTCTAGAGTCCTCAGCTGCTCTATCTCTCCAGGTCCTCATCTCTGCCTCCATCTCTGGTGTCGCTGCTTCTCTGGAACTGTAAGACTAACTACTCCCCCCTTTTTGTTACAAAACTTCTACCTTTACAGTTGTGAGTATCGCAACTGGTCATGATAACAATTACTCACTTTTGAATCATAAGAATCTTCTTTCACCAGACCGTCTAGACAAGAAAACATAAACCTCAAAGTTTCTCATCAAGAAGGAAGCTGCCATGGAACTCGATGACACTGAGAACTGAGGGGAAGCATATCAATCCAACAGTGGAGACTGTCTTTTGTTGTATTTCTCTCCCAATTAAAAAACTGGAGATAACATCCTGAATTTATAATCAGGTCAAAGTGCTATCAATAGAGCTTGTCTCCAAAATCAGATTCATAACTAAAGTTTTTATGAGGGTGCTTCAAAAAGTTCATGGCAAAATTTTGTTGTCTTTTAATTCCATTTTTCCATGAACTTTTTGAAGCCTCCTTATAAATCTAGCTAACTGATTTTGTAACTGTTCCCTCAACTCCACTTTGACTCCCCCGCCCCCCACAAAACAAAAAAAACCCCACAAGTAATATGTGTCTCTATTTTGGAGAGTTAGTTTTGGGGTAACAAAAGAGAGGTCTGTGAGCCAGCAGTATCACTTGAAATACTGTTTTTGCAACACAGGAAACTAAGGTCATCAGGGGTTAACTTTAGAGGTCTTCTAAATTATCGGCTGTATGTCCTCTAGTTATTGCACACATTTAGTACCAATGAGTCCTGGTATGGCACTGTAGGATAAGCCCTGGACTGCTAACCACAAGGTCAGTGGTTCAAACCCATCAGCCACTCCTTAGAATCGCTATACAGTGTTTAACAACAACAACACCTAGTACCACTCGGAGAAAACAGCTGTATTATGTGCAAGGAGAAGAACTCTGAATGAGGACTATGACACCATTCAGTGTATACTTGAAAACATTATGGTAAATCAAAGAAGCCAGATACAAAAGGCCACATAAAAGAGTAAGTTCAAAATATTACTACTATGGTTTCAGTTTATACAAGTATGAAATTATCCCAAACAAACAAATCTAAACATGTCTCTGCAACCAGTGGATGGCAGCAGACAGGTTCTTCCAGCAACACACTTGTCTTCGAATCGTGAAGGTGCCTTTAAAAAATAAAAAGGGCCCAATCAAACCAGTCACTTGGGAGGATCTGCTGGGCCAGTTAAATTCAAGGCATAGAGGTCAGTTCAGAATATTATAATGGTGGCTTTTTGGCATTCCAAAAGGGTAATCTTGATAGATTTTCTCAAAGGACACAGGCCAATCATGGGAATTTAGGAAGAAGTTTTAAGAAAATTGAGAACTGCGTGGGTGAGGAAAGGTCCAGGAAATTTGCCCCAAGGGATTTTTTTTTTCCCATCACGACAATGTACCTGCTCCCTCTTGGAGGGTGACAAGGGCTGCCCTATGAGCATTTCATTGAGAAATTCTATCCCATCCACCCTATAGTCCTGATGTCCCTTCAGGCATCGTTTTATTTCCAAAGCTTGATATTTTGATTGTTGTTGTTAAGTGCCATCTAGTCAGTTCTGACTCATTACAACCCTGTATAGGGTTTCCAAGGAGCAGCTGATGAGTTTGAACCACTAACCCTGCAGATCAAACTGACCTTGAGGTTCAGTGCTTATCCTAGAGCGCCACACCAGGACTCCACATTTTGATATTTTTCTTTAATAAAGGTTTCTATGATTTTGTAACAATGCTTTTTGACATATGATTGCCTGATCCCATTTATACAGCATGTTCAGAATAAGCAAATTAGTGATTGCCAGGGAATTAGGAGGAGGGGGAAATTGGGACTAACTCGGAATAGATATAGGGTTTCATTTTTGGGGAAATGAAAATGTTCTGGAACTAGATGATGGTTGCCCAACATAGGGACTATACTAAAAATGTATACTGAAGTACATGTATTAAAATGGTGAGTTCATGTTATGTGAAGGGTATCACAATTAAAATGTGCTATAAAAATTCACCATATGAAATGTATTCCAGTAATGTGTAAATAGGCTGATGTCTTTGCTGTGTATTTATCTTAATGTATCCAAAGTACGTTTTCTAGCCTTTGCCTCAAGACTCCCCAAGGTTTTAGTTTATTTGTATATGAACAGGAAAAGGTAAAACATTAACCTCCCCCTCCCAGAAAACATTAACTGCCCTCCCCTCCCAGGAAACAAGCTAGACTGTTAATCAGGTTACTGAGCAGGACCAATCCTCCCTGCCCAGGAGAGAAGTTAGAATGTTAATCAGGTTAATGAGCAGGATCAATCTTCTGGTTTCCCTACTGTCTTCAAACAGGTCCACAACCTAGCCCCTCCCCGATTCTGTCCCCATATAAGCCTATACTGATCTGCACTTAGGGCTCAGAATCTGGAGAAGTTAGCTCCTCAGAGCCAGCCAGTTTAATAAACCTGAAACTTTGCTTCACCTCTCTGAGTGGCCTCGGTTTCTTCGGCGACAGTCCTAAAACTGCTGTAACACTTAACAGAGTTGCCGTAACACTTAACAAGAGCAGCTGTAACACGTATACAATTGATTAAGGTGAAGGGAATGCTGGTTAGCCGTATTTGTGCAATTATTACAGTGTTACCATACAGCACGACTGCTCTACTGCTCTTCCTCCTATCAGTCACTGCAGAGCTGCTACCAAGGGCAGTGTGTCTGGTTGTCTGTAATGTCTAGAACAAGATGACCTTCTCAATATTAACTTTACAAGCCTTTCGAATAGGATCATGCAGGAAATGAATATACTATCCTCATAACTTACACATACAGCTATTCATTTAGAACTGTTTTTATAGGTCTTATACGCTGGTAGGCAATAAAGTTTAGTTTATCTTAAGACAGAAAGGACACAAAAATCAACCAACACTTCCATTAAAGGCCTCTTGGTAACCCATAACATTTTCCAAGCAATAACATTTAAGTTCACTTTTGCTTCTTAAGCCCATCTGGATTTTTTGCTTTCCATAAGTAATCAGTCTCAACTTACCCAGTAAAAGAAAAGTGTGTTCAAACCCAACGATATGCTGCCTACAAAAAACACACCTTAAATGCTGAACCCAATGAGACCCATTGCCTTGAAGGCGATTCTGATTCACACTGACCCTCTAGCATGAGTCCAGCTGCCCCTTAGGGTGTCCAAAGCAGTGAATCTTACAGAAGCAGACTGCCTCATTTCTCCTGTGGAGTCGCTGGTGGCTCCACACCACTGGTCCTCCAGTGAGCAGGCGAGCTCCTATCTACTGCGCTACTAGGGACCCTTTACACCTTTCCCATAGACATGCAAATATGTTACAGGTAAGAGAATGGGAAAAATTATTCCAGACTAAAACTAGCCAAAAGCAAGTTGAAATGGCTATATTAATATCAGACAGTGGATTTTAGACTGAAGAATTTTACCAAGGATAAAGGTCATTTCATAATGATTAAAGGAATAATACCTCAAGAAGACATAACAATTCTAAACATTTACATAATAATAAAACTTGAAGACACATGAAGTAAAAATCTTACAGAATTGCAAGGGTGAATAGAAATAGACACATCTAGTAATGTAGCGTAGTGGTTACGAATCGGTCTGTGAACCTTAAGATCAGCGGTTCGAAACTACCAGCTGCTCCGTAGGAGAAAGATGAGGCTTTCTACTC
Organism: Chrysochloris asiatica; assembly: GCF_000296735.1. Taxonomy (NCBI): domain Eukaryota; kingdom Metazoa; phylum Chordata; class Mammalia; order Afrosoricida; family Chrysochloridae; genus Chrysochloris; species Chrysochloris asiatica. The sequence continues at coordinate 12,798,611 of NW_006408583.1, forward strand.
CCGTAAGGATTTACACCCTGGGAAACCCTGTTACAGGGTCACTATGGGTCGGAACCGACTCGACGGCACTTAACAACAACAACAACAACAAGTAATAAATTGGCAGTGAGTTGATTCCGACTCAGCAACCCAATGTAGGGTTCATGAGACTGTAGATCCTTACAGAAGCAGATAGCTTCATCTTTCTCCAGCAGAGCAGCTGGTGGGTTTGAACTTTTGACTTCACAGTTAGCAATCCAGTGCTTACCTATGGTTTTTTATATTCAGAAATGTACAAATCTATTTTATATAATTATAGTCAGAAATGTGAATACCCCTTTTCCTTAAATGGATAGAACAAGTAGGCATTAAGTAAATAAGTTTGAAGGACACTTTTAACTAAGGTGGCAGTTACAGAACACTTCCCTCAGCAACAGCAAAATACACATTCTTTTCAAGTGCACATGGAACAGATACCACAGCAGACCTTATTGCCTGATATAAAACAAATCTCAATAAATTGTAAACTATTTAAGTCTTACAAAGTATGCTTTCTAACCACAGTGGAATTAAATGTGAAATCAATGAACAGAAATATCTCTGCAAAATGCAAAAATGTTTAGAAATTAAATTACATACTTTTTAAAGACATGGGTTAGAGAAGAAATCAAACAAAAAATTAGAAAGTACTTTAACCTGAATAAAACGGAAACCAAACCCCATCAAAGGTTGTGGGAGACCACTAACACAGTACTTAGAGTCACCTGCATACAAATAAATGCTGATAGTAGACAGGGAAAAAGATCTTAACTCAATGAACTCAATTTTCAACTTTAGAATCTACAAAAGGAATAAAGCAGAAATAAAGGAATAATAAAGTTAGAGCAGAAATCAATGAAATAGGAAACAGAAAATTAATAGAAAATCAATTAGGACCAAAAGGTAATTCTTTGAGATTAATAAAATTGATATAGGTTGACTGATCTAGAGAAAATGAGAAAAAACACATTATCGCTATCATAGAGAAAACATCACTACAGATGCTAAAGATATTAAAATAGATGTTGTTATTGTTGTTGTTAAGTACCTTAAAGTTGGATCTGACTCATAGGCAACCCAATATAGGGTTTCCGAGGAGCTGCTGGTGGATTTGAACTGCCGACCTTGTGATTCGCAGTCTAATGCTAATCCTACAGCACCACACAAGGAGTCCATAAAAGAGTTGTTTGTTGTAGTGAAGTGCCATGGAGTCTATGTTTAAAAAGTCATACTTAATGGAATAATATATTGCTTCAATTAAGATAATAGTTCTATCACATAATATTAGAATCTTGTAGGATAAGGACGGGACTGCTAACCACAAACCCACTAGCTGCTCCTCAGAAACCTTATATAGTGTCTCCGGAACTGACTCAGTGGCATTGAACTACAGCAACTATATCATATAGTATTAATTTAAAAGAGCAGAATATAAAATAATACATGCACCATTATACTAATTATGCTATAATAGGCAAAACTGACAGGTGAGAAAACAGAATGCGTTTATATCCCAACCTCCACCATTTTTCAGTCATGGACCGAAAATTTCCTAAACATAGATACCGTCATGTATAAAATGGAGAAAACAATTACTACCTAGAAAGATTTTTTGTGTGTGTGTGTGAAAATTAAATATGAAAAGAGTGCCTGGTATACAGTTGTTGTTGTTAGGTGACGCTGAGTCACTGCCAATTCACAGTGATCCCGTATAGGGTTTCCGAGGCTGTTTACCTTTACAGTTACAGATAGCATTATCTTTCTTCTTACAAGAGGCTGGTGGGTTTGAACTCCAATCTTGTGGTTAACTGTCCAGTTCTTATACTACAGCACCATCAGCCCTCCTTTAGTACACAGATGTTGTTGTTGCTAAATGCAATTGAGTCACAATGACCCAGTATAGGATTTCTGAGGAGCGGCTGGTGAGCTTGAACTGTCAACCTTGCCATTCAAACCGACCTTGCAATCTAGCACATTAACACACAGTGCCACACCATAGTATATTGTTTGTTGTTGTTAGGTGCCATTGAGTCAGTACCGACCCATGGCGACCTTATGCATAACAGAACGAAACACTGTCCGATCCTGGAACAACCTCACTATTGTTACCAAGCTTGAGTCCATTGATGCTGCCACTTGGCCAATCCATCTCATTGGGGGTCTTCCTCTTTTTCTCTGACCCTCCACATTACCAAGCATGATATCCTTCTCCAGCGACTGGTCTTTCCTGACACTATGTCTGAAGTATGAGAGACGAAGTTTGGCCATCTTGGCCTCCAAGGAGCACTCTGGCTGCACTTCTTCCAAAATGGATCTATGGGTTCTTTTGGCAGCCCATGGCACTTTCAATATTCTCCTCCAACACCATAACTCAAAAGCATCAATTCTTCTATGGTTTTCCTTATTCACTGTCCAGCTTTTGTATGCATATGAGGCTATTGAAAATACCATGGCTTGGGTCAGGCGCACCTAGGTGCTCTAAAAAGGAACCTTTTAAAAAGTTACATATGTGGAGGAAAGGAACTTGTACTTGAAAGAGAGTGACAGCGTCAAACAGCGCCTGTCCTCAGCAGAACTAACCTCAGCAGGGAAGAAGGAGCTTGGTGTAGGAGAATTGGGATTTTAAAGTTCCATGTTACAAATGAGAATTTATCTATGTGCTAGGACATGTGTAAACATGTGAGAATTTACCTACATGTTAGGGCATGTGTAGCCTTTGTGTTGAACTTGGAAATGCTTTCAGTGTGTGGAGAAATCCAGATGACTAAGGGAGCTCTTTAAAACTACATGCCTTCCTTTCAGACACGATCTAAGAGACACAAATTTCATTATAAAAAGAGACAAATTAGGGGGCAGTTTTTCACATGACAGAAACCATTGTTAGCTTTGTTAATGAACTATGTGACAGGTTAGGGGATACGATGACTCATCCATGGAGCCAAATTAAAATATTTTCCCTTTGCAACTTGGTATTTAAGCAATACATGTATTGCACACATCAGTTGCTCTGTGCTTACTAATCAGATATATAGTAAGGCACTGATAGCTCAGTGGCAGGATTCTCCCCTTCCATGCAGGAGACCCTGGTTCGATTCCTCACTGGTACACTTTATGAGCAACCACCAAGGCCATTAGTGGAAGTTTGCTAGTGTTATGATGACTGACCGGTTTCAGCAGAGTTTCCAACTTACAATGGACTAGGAAAACAGGCCTGGTGATGCACTGTAAATCAGCCAATGCAAGCCCTGGGGACCACAGGGTCTGACCTGCCGGTGGTCATGGACTGCCACAGGACCAGAGTGCATCTCATTCTGCTGTGCACAAGGTCACCATGAGTCATGGGTTAACTGCACAGCAAGTAACAACACCAACAACACAAAGGGAGAGAAAGGCAGTTCAATGTGCCAGGAAAGCAGGTAAGGATTCAGGGCAGATGGAAAGGGACAAATAGGACTAGCATGAACTTCTGACCAGCTCACATCTCGGCACTCGGATTGCTTCCAGTCAATCATTCCTTTGCCTTTACATTTCAGACCCAACAGATGCAGCTTAAGGGCCATCTTACTGACTAGCCACAGATAGCAGGTTTCTTAAAATTTCAGATTTGAACTAAAATGTGAACTTTTTGCAACTGAGATTTAAGGACTGTCTGGCTTTATGGCAAAACTGGCCCCAGCTCCAGGTACACAACAGAAGGCAAGTCTAGCTGAAAAGTTTTGCTTTGCGCTTGCATTTTATTGTTACTATTTTTCAGTTTGTCTCAGCACCTTGTTACTCAATTTCCACACGTTGGAAGGAACACTGTGTAATATTTTAATATTTATGTTACAGATATTTAACATTATGTTTCTGATAGGTATTGCCAAGATGGTCAAGCCAACCCTTATTTATAGAGGACAGAAAATATGAATCTGTCTGAAATGTTTCATAAAATGCAAGTCTTAATATTTCCAAAAAGTAGATCTTGGTTCTTACCCTTGGAGAGCCTTCAAGACAGGTTGTCAATACAAAGTTCCATGGTTTCAGGAATCCTCTCCACCTCTTGTATTTTCTCTAGCTGCCCTCTCTCTTGGCAACCTCTCCTTGCATTCTGTCCTAAACTTGGCCCTGAGTCAGTTGAAAGCTTTGCAAGTTGATTTTCCATTCTCATCTGAATTTTAGCTTAGCTGTGGAACTGTTTTCCATGTGTTTTTAATCATTTGTCCATGTGTTATGAGCTTATAGGGACAATATGGTTCCCCCAAGCTGCCTGCATTGTATAAGCAGAAACTGGTGATGTGGCCAAAGGGGGAAAGATTTACAGACAGATGCCACCACCCCCATCTTCCAACTGGAGGAAAGCAATTTACAAGCTGCCTAAAATTACTTAGCACACATCCAGTTCCCTGGCATGAGCTGCCTTTTCTAGGAGAGTAATTTTCCTTCACGAGAGACTTCCCCGGGAACTGGCTGGTATTACAGGATTCTGAGACCCACTCTGAGGCTGGTGGCTGGTGTTACAAAGTTCCGAGACTGAGTCTGAGATGTGGCCAAGCTGGAAAACAAAGGCTTATTCTGAGTTATCCTAAAGTCAGTTGAAATTTTGTTTTAGAATAGGGTCTCCACATAGAATTAGGCGTAACTTCTCTAGACAAAGCTCAACAAGGACAGATATCAGAAGTCTCCATCCACAGTTTTATTTGATTTGGGATATTAAATCAAACAATCATTAATTGACCTCCTAAGTGTAGATCGGGAAATATTCTAGGTGCTCAGCAACAGGACTGAGACTATGGTAAGGAAAGCTAGAGATTCCAGGATGTCATATTTAAGGAAGCACTCACTCTCAAGGTACCGAACCTGTACTTATTACAGCCTGAGAAGGAAGGTCTCCTTAATACTGCACCCTGGGGACCTTGATGATCTTATGCTAGTCCATACCCTGCTCAACAAATCTGATTAACGAGTGAGTGAATTAATTTATTTGTTAAGTGTTACCCTTCTTGCGAATTGTATACATTTCTCATCCACACTGACCGGTTTTGCCTGAGCTAACCTCCGTTGTTTTGACTGAAGTTTTGCCCTGTATCTGGTGAGTTAGCGTAGTGATTATGAATAGGGCTGCGAACCTTAAGGTCAGCAGTTCAAAACTACCAGCTGTTTCGCGGGAGAAAGATGAGGCTTTCTGCTCCCGTAAAGATTTATAGCCTCACAAACCGTGTACAGGGTTGCTGTGAGTCGGAACCAACTCCACGGCACATAACCACCACCACCAAGCCCCAATAGGACACAAGTAGTTGGTTGGCTGGAATAGTAAAACTACAAACAAGGTCCCTCCCTATTCTCTCCAGCACTGCCTGGGACACCATCTCTTTTAGTTTACTAGTGATGCTGTAGCAGAAGTACCACAAGTGGAGGGCTTTGTAGAACTGAAAGCTCTTTTCTCACATTTGAGGAGAATAACAGTTCAGATCTCCGCCATGCAGATCCCTTCCTTGTCAGGAGCTCTAGACCTTCTTTGGTTCCTTGGAGTTCCTTGTCTTGTAGAAAATCTTCTCATAGTATCTGTCTTCCCTTGTGTATATGATTCTGTCTCTTCTGAACTTGATACAAGTCACAAGTGATTAGCTTTAGGATCCACCCTAACAGGGTATAGTCTCATGAATATAAAAAACAGAAAATTCTCTTTTCAGACAGAATTACATTTATAGGTACAGGGTCTAAGATGTCAACATATATTTTGGAGGGACATCATTCAATCAATATTACTACTCCCACCCAATGTCAAAATCTGTGTCTTTTGAAACTATGAACCAAGAAAGACAAACAAACTTTTCATGCTTGGTTGGATATGAAATCTCTCCTCCTTCTAAACTTAGAATAGCTGTGCTGATTATGTTCCTGCTTTCAACAGTGGGCCCCTGGAAGGGTGCATTAACATCATGTTCGTTTGCCGTCTCCACTGCCTCCCATAGTGTCTGAAATAGAGTCTGAGCTCAATGAATATTTGAAAAAAGGAAACAGAAAATTGAACAAAGTGTTACCCCATTTCTTTTTGTCTTAGCAGAGTGAGCTTGGGAAAGAGGAGGGTGTCTTGCAGTGACTAGAGGAAGGCTGGAGAGGGGAATAGACTTCAGCTAGGCTTTGTGACTTTGACTGCTCTGTGCCCGCTGCTACATTAGCACCAACCGAGTGAGGAAGCAAGCACACTAAGTCTACCTGAAAGTTCTGAATGAGCACAGGGCCTACCTACGTTTTCCTTATGGCGCATTTTGAGTACATTGTCGTGTGTGCTGTCCAGTCAATTCTGGTTCGTAGCAACCCTAACAGACAAAGTAGAACTGCCTCAATGGCTTTCCTAGAGGAAGTCTTTATGGGGCAAGATCATCAGGGTTTGTTTTTTGTTTTGGTGGCTTCAAACCACCAACCTTTAGGCTGGCAGCTGAAAGCTTAACCATTGTAGGAAGAGGACTCCTTTTGAATAAACTAGACTCTAAGTAGATTGAAAGTCCCAGAAAGATAGAACAGGGACAGCCTCTGTGGGGTTTGAGCTCATCATTTTATCCTCAGCACTTAGCACAGACTTGACCTTTGACCCTATGCTGTATGAATGAATGAATGAGTTCAATACATGGAGCAGCTTCCTATGTGTTAACTCGGGGGAGAGTTCTAGGTTTGGAATAATTTATTCAATAAAGTAAATTATTTAAAAAAAGGTTTAGGCAAACACTATTGACCTTAATTTGTCCTTTTATTTGCTTTTTGAAAAAGAAGAAAAACATTTTGTCTGTTTTCTTTTGCATCTGTTTTTTTTTTTTTAATTAATGTAAACTCCAGTGTACCATTGCTATTCTTATTATTTTTTTTTTTTCAGATTTTTTTAATGTCTTAAGAATACATAGCACATTTATTCTTTGTCTAAAAACTACCTGGTAATGAAAGTTTTGACAGCAATTATGGTTCTTCAGAAAGTAGGAAGAGGTTCTGGTGTGACACTGTAGGTTAAGCACTGGACTGCTAACCACAAGGTTGACAGTTCAAATCCACCAGCCAATTGCTCCTTGGAAACCCTATACAGGGTTGCTATGAGTTGGAACCAACTCAGCGGTACCTAACAGTGACAAGTGTGTAGGTAAATCATTTCACTTTTCAGAAACTCAACGTCTTAATAATTTCTTGCTAGTGCTTAATGAATTGAACACATTAATAACAGAATTATTCTTATGATTGTATCCATTTGTTTTATAGATCAAACAAGGTACATAGGATCACATAAAATATTCCATACAAATCAGGTATTATCACTATTTCCCCTTCTTCTCATGTTGAATGTTCTACTGCTGGAAATCTGTGTTAAAGACAGTGCCCTTGACTTTGTGCCCTTCTCCCTTCCTCATATGTATTCTGTTCCTACTGTCCTTAAATGTCCAACTCATTTCTTTTCTCTTCCATGATGCTTCCCTCAGTCCTGTGTGTGACTTTTGCTTTTATTTGAACCCCTGCATCACTTTTGCATGAACCACTCATTTTGTCACTTACTCATCTGTTCCTTTGTAATGTCATTTTTACTCATTGTTTCAGGAATCTGAGATTTGCTTTATTGACTAAAAAAGGTGTGCCTACTCTAAATCAGGGGCAGTGCAAGATACTTCAGAGATTTCAGGGGTGAGTAAGATGGATTCAACTCTCAAGAAGTTTCTAGTCAGGTTGGAAAAGGATGAGCTGCACAGTATAAAGTACAATGAAAAAAAGATTGTGTCAGAAGAGACACCAAGCACTGAGTGTTCAGGAAGCAAGTCAGGAAAGGCTTCTTGGAGAACTTAGCATTTGATCATCCTCTTCATCATCAGAAAATATTGGTGAAGGCTGGAGGAAGGGTCAGGCAAGCAGTTAGAGCTTTCCAGTAAGAAGTGTGATCATAGGGAAAAATACAGAGAGGATCCCAATCATTCACTCTCTCTAGCCTTCCTCAGTACTAAGTATGCTTGTGAGACCTCCAAAACAGTGATTTAATTTCACAAAAAGAAGGAAAAATTAGAAAAAACTAAAAATCAGACAACTTTCTATTTTCTGGTCTTGTTCTTTTTGAAAACGAGTCAAGCTTCAATATGCACCAACTTTTTTGAGGAGAATGTTGATGGAACTGAGATTGAAGTGGTATTGGAGGTGGTCATTAGTTTATGACCTGCCTCAGAAATCTGCAGTCCTCCCTGACCTGGATAGCTATTCTTTTTTTGAGGAAAGAGGTTTGTTATGTGTGTGACACATGATAGTCTATTCTTAAGGACCTAAACAAACATGGTGTGACTTAGCAAAAATACACTGCCTTGTTGGTCTTTAGATGATACAAGCATCTGCTGTGTTCTTAAGGGCTGTCAAGTTGATTTCGACTCATAGTGAACCTGTGCAATGGAGGTTAGGTCAGAAGGAGGCCTCCAAACACAGCAGGAAGCTGATTAGTCGGCACTCTTAGTACCACAAGCCACAGTGAAAGGCAGACCTGAGTTTATAAGTCCACCTGGGCCAGCCTAGATCGCCATGAGAGCTGGATGGGCCAAGTTCAAAGTTTTTCATTGAAATTTACAGCTCATGATCAGCATGACTCTGTTTTCAGCTTGCGCTGGTTTTCTTAGACACTAAGATGTCTTTGGAGTCCAGGTGTGGCGCTGTGGGTTAATGCACCAGACTTCAAAGTGGTTTGAACTGCAAGGTTGGCGGTCCAAGCTCACCAGCTGCTCCTCAGAAACCCTACACAGGGTCGCTATGGGTCGAAATCGACTCGACGGCACTCAACAACAACAAGATGTCTTCAAGGAACCTGGGTCGCACAAGTCGTTTTGATCAGGTGCTAACCCATCGTTTTGTAGTTAGAACCCACCCAGTGGCACTGCTGCTCCTCGAAAACCCTGTACAGGGTCACTATGAGACGAAATTGACTAGGCGGCACTAAACAACACAACAGATACTTGGAACAACTGGAGACCAACTGAGGCAGCGTATTTTTGCTAAAAGCTACACCAGGTTTGTTTATGCTGTTAAAAGCAGAATACCACATGTCACACACATAACTGTGTGGTTGTTGTTAAATGCCATCTAGTCGATTCCGACTCAGCAACCCTGTGTAGGGTTTCCGAGGAGCGACTGATTTGAATTGCCAACCTTGTGGTTCAAAATCTTGTGCTGATCCTACAGCACCACACACACATCTTTTGTTGTTGTTGTGTGCCGTTGTGTCAGTTCTGATCCATAGTGACCCTGTATAGGGTTTCCAAAGAGCAGTTGGTGAGCTTGAACCACCTACCTTTTGTTTCAAAATGACTTTGCAGTCCAGAGCATTATCCCACAGTGCCATATCAGGACTCCCGACTTAGAACTCATGAAAAGACAATGTGGTAAAAGGTAAAAGCCACTGCCCTTTAGTATGGATGACAAGGGGTGGAAACAGACTTTTATTCAATAATTCTGAGCACTGTAGGCTTCGTTGTTGTTGTTGTGAGGTCTGTATTTTGTACTTGACAGAGTAGAACTGCCCTATAGGATTTTCTAGGCTGCAAAGTCAGTTTCAACTGCAAGGTCAGCAGTTCAAGCTCACCAGCTGTTCCTTGGAAACCCTACACAGGGTCACTATGGGTCGGAAACGACTCGACAGCACTTATCAACAACAACAATCTTTATGGTTCAATGGTTAAGTTCTTAGCTGTTAATTGAAAGGTCATTGTTTGAAACCACTCAGCAACTCAGTTGGAGATGAAACCTGGGCATCTCCTTTCATAAAGATGACACCCAGCCTTGGGAATCGTGTGGCACAGAACTACTCTGTCAAAAAGACTTTTTGTGAGTCAGAACTGACTTAATGGCATGCAACAACGATAACAACAATCTTTATGGGAGCAAATTGCCAAGTCTTTCTCTCCCAGAGAGTCACTGAGTTTGAACCACCATCTTTGCAACCCTGTGAACTATTGTGCTCCCAGGGCTCGCTGCCAGCTGGGATCCTTGATCATTTTCTCAATAGGAATGGCAGAACAGTCAAAGTTAATTCTCGATGCATGATTTTAAAATACCATTTAATAATGCCACAATGAAGCCTAGAGGAAGAGCAATTATAGGGGTAAAGAAATGTTAAAGGTGGATAATAAGTAGATTATAAAATGTATGATACCACCAGATTATATAACCTACTCCAGCACCGGGCCCAAGCTTGCCTCATTTTCTATCCTCGGAATCCAGCTGAGATGCTTGGCCCACAGACTCACAAACTGCAGCTCAACTGAAATTGTTAGAGCTGTATCCTATGCTTCCTCTACTGATGTGTCCGTTTGTTGTCCTGTGGTGGCTTCCATGCCGCCATGATGCTGGAAGTTGCGCCACCAGTATTTTAAATACCAGCTGAGTCACCCATGGTGAATAGGTATTAGCTGAGCTTGTAGACTAAGACAAGGAAGGAGAGGTTGATTATTTCAGAATGCTTAGCCACTGAAAACTTTATGAAGAGCAGTGGAACGCTGTCAAATAGCACCAGAACACTGATTATGGACACATTATGAAGAGCACCAGATCACTGTCAGATATAGCGCCAAAAGATAGCCCCTCAGGTTGGAAGGCATTTAAAATACGACTAGAGAAGAGCTGCTTCCTCAAAGTACAGTTGACTGTGATATGCGAATGGATTAAAGCTCGAACAGAGCTAGGAGACATTGAAGGAGCACAACTCAATATGAAGAGAAACAGCTGTAAACATTCATTAATCATCAGAACATGGAATGTATGAAATACGACTCTAAGAAAATTGGAAATTGTCAAAAATGAAATGTAACATATAAAGATCTACATCCTAGGCATTAGTGAGTTGAAATGGACTGGTATTGGCCATTTTCTAATCTGACAATTATATAATTTACTATGCCAGGAATGGGAAATTGAAGAGGAATGGTGTTGCATTCACCATCAAAAGAACATTTCAATATCTATCTTGAAGTACAACACTGTTTGTGATAGATTAATATCCATACACCTAACCTACAGGGAAGACCAGTTATTACCACTGTTATTCAAATTTATGCAACAACCACTAAAGTCAGTGATGATGAAATTGAAGAATTCTACCAACTTCTTCAACCTGAAATTGCTCAAGCATGCAATCAAGATGTGTTGATAATCACTGGTGATTGGAATGCAAATGTTGGAAACAAAGAGGAAGGACCTGTAGTTGGAAAATATGGCCTTGGTGAAAGAAATGATGCTAAAGTTTGCATGATAGAATTTTGCAAGACTAATGACTTATTCATTGCAAATATCTTTTTTTGAACAACATAAAATGATTATACACATGGACCTCACCAGTTGGACTAAACAGAAATCAAATTCACTACATTTGTGGGAAGAGAAAGTAGAAAAACTCCATATCATCAGTCAAAACAAAGCCAGAGGCAGACTGAATTTGCTCATGTGCAAATTCAGGCTGGTGCTGAATAAAATTAAAACAAGTACACAAAAGCCAAAATATGACTTTGAACATGTCCCACCTGAAGTTAGAGATCACCTCAAGAACAGATTTGATGCATTAGACACTGATGACCAAAGACCAGAAGAGCTGTGAGATGACATCAAGAAAATCATACAGTAAGAAAGCAAGCGTTCATTAAGAAGACAAGAAAGAAGGAAAAGACCAAAGCAAATGTCAGGAGAGACCCTGCAACTTCTTCTCCAGCATAGAGATACTTAAGCAAATGGAAGAAATTAATAGAAAATTTCAAAGGGTAGGCAACTCGAGAAGACAAAGTCAATATAATGAAATGTACAAAGACCCCGAGTTAGAAAACCAAAAGGGAAG
>NW_006408583.1:12811720-12823043 GCF_000296735.1 Chrysochloris asiatica
TGGACTGCCAAAGAACAAACAATTCTATGTTGAAGAAGTATAGCTAGACTGCTCCTTAGAAGCCAAGTTGACTAGACTTTGTCTTTCATAGTTGAGACATAATATCAGAAGGAATCAATCCCTGGAGAAGGACATCATACTTTGTAAAGTGGAGGATCAGCAAAAAAGAGGAAGACCCCAACGTGATGGATTGGCACAGTGGCAGCAGCAATTGGCTCAAGCATGACTTTTGTGAGGATGACACAGAATCGGGTATAGCTTTGTTCTATTGTGCATAGGGTAGCTAGGGATGGGAACCAAGTTGATGGCCTTTATTCAAAACAACAGGAAATCCCATGTTCAGTAATTCCAGTGCTGAGCAATCTGAGACCCCAAGTGGCATCTCTGTTTTCAGTTTTAAGACTTGTTGATTACTGTGACTAATGACAACGGAAACTCAGTAACTGAAAAGAAAACTTTAAAAAGACTCTGGAAAGCTGTTATGGTTTCCACACTTTATTCATATACATGTATTAGGAAAAAGGATCCATTGCATTGGATGGATGAGAGACATTGAGAAATTCAACAATTTTTAAAAAACTGAAGAGGTCTTTAAAAGAAATGGCAAATAATATTTCTCATTTACTATGAATCAGTTTTACCTTGATTAATGATAGCTTGGATTCTGTGGGCATTTGTTGAGGGAGACTGGGTAGCATATTGGGTTACGAGTTGTACTGCTAACCATAAAGAAACAGTTTGAACCTACTCGGGAGAAAGATGCGGCTTTCTGTTCCCTTAAAGATTTATAGCCTCAGAAGCTCTGTATAGGGTAACTATGAATTTATCTCTTCTTCTAGAACTCTGGAAACATGATGGTTCCTTTGTAAATAGCTCATTATTACATGGAAAGGGACTTTTCCTCATAGAAACCAGGTATCATTGTTAAGAAGAGCACAAGTGCCTAGAGAGAAGATTCCAATGGATCAGTTCTCAGAAGAAAATCTAAATCAGTACTGCAAAAAGAAGACATGTTTCAGAGTCATTGGGAACCTATTAACAAGGAATGTGATTATCAAATAAAACAGAGAAACATAAGCATGTATGGGATCAGTCCCCAATGGAAGCAATGCTGTTTTGAGTTAATCAGAATCATGGAATTCAATTTTGTGGATGTGTTTTTTTTTCTCATAACTTTGGCTGGTTTATGACAGAACTTTTTTGTGTGATAAAAATTTAACAATTTTTCTTCTGGATCCCAGAATACTCACTTTTGTTTCAATGTTTATTTAGACTGCTTATCAATTATTGTACAATGAGGGGTAGTTGGTGTGGATTCATTCGGTAACGGAAAGGAACTGGCCAGACAAATTAAGGCCCCAAACTGATCAAACCTGTCTTTTGGAATCCATGTTCTCAAGTCTAGGTCTTTGTCTAAGGAAAGAGAAAGAGAAAGAAAATCTATAGGATGTCTTGAGGGAGACAGCTCTGTGTACTCACTGAAGACAGAGGAACTGTATGTCTGTTCCTTTGGATTCTGTTGGGAAATTTGGAATCAATTAACAAACTGAAAAGGTTTATCTGATCAGTTGTGGAATTTAGCACTGATTATTGCCGACTGGACGGCACTTAACAACAAAAACAACAACAATTTGATTCTTACTGTGTGGAAATTAACTTGGGAATTATGAGTTCCCATGTGTGGAAATGGAGTTATAGTGTGGCACCATAGGATAAGCACTCGACTTCAAGACTGGTTTGAACCACAAGGTCAGCGGGTCAAACTCACCAGCCGCTCCTCAGAAACCCTATACGGGGTCACTATGAGTTGCAACAGACTTGACAGCTTTTTTTTTTTTTTTTTAATATTTTTTATTATGAATTAACAAGGCAGACCATCAGTTTTACATTCAACAAATCATATACTTTGTTTCATTACCATGATTATAATCCCCTCCATGTACCATAAGTTAACGGTATTTCTCTCTATTCACTTCAGCTCTTTTTAAATTTTTTAATCACTCAGGCATATATAATAATTCACACCTCCAAAGGGCACCTTCTGCAAGCCTGCCTCCTGGCCACCAGCTCTCAGTCTCTCTCTTCCCAAGAATCTAGCATCCTCAGTTGCTCCCTCTCTCCATGTCCCCATCTCTGCCGCTATCTCTGGTGTGCCTGCATCTCTGGATAGGGTCCTGCATTCCACTTGTGCTCTTCTCCCTTTATCGACAGCTCTTAACAACAACGTGTGGAAATGGAGATGGTATTTCCTCACTCTGATACCATACAAGAATCCAAACTCCCAATCCACATATGAGAGACTTTTTGTGTCTTCTGCTGAACAGTTAACATGTGTTAATGCTTTAATTTTGATAAACATCTTCATTGGTCCCATGTGTGTGTGAATATGAATGTGTTAATAGCATTTATAGAGATCTGGGTTTTTGCTAAATGGATACCTTTCGTTTTTATTGGATACAGTTTTCTAATAAAAACACATCTTGTCATTTCTACCTCAATGTGGATGCACAGCAAATTGTTGGTCCTTCTAATAACTGAGCTGGGAAACTGGGGAAAGAATGTGTTGTTTTGGCTACTACCTGCTCTGTAAATCTCAGACAGCTAATCTGCCAGCTAATTACCCCCTGGTCTCTAGGCTTTCACTCAGATCTTCTAAAATACACAAAACCAAAGGGAACACAGGATACCATTAGCACTACATAATTTAAGCAAACAATAAATGTGCTTACTGTGCCTGGCTAAAGCACCTGCCTCCCCATCCCACAGACAACTAGCTATATATAGGATTCCCTTGTTTTACCTTCTGCAGAAAATTAGTCTCACCATCTGCGAATTGGAAAGGAAGCTTGTATCCACAACAGCATGCATCTTCTACTGCTACTGCTGGTCCTGCCTCTGGGGCAGGCAGGGCGGCACCAAGATGGCCTCCAGAGTCAGCATTCTCTCTCCTTTGAGCTTCTAGAAAGGAGTCATGGGGAGATCCCCATGGGCAACCACGAGGAGGCTGAGGAGAAGCCAGATCTGTTTGTGGCAATGCCACACCTGCTGGGCACCAGTCCTGCCATGGAAGGCCAGAGACAGAGAGAGAAGATGCTGTCCAGGTTGGGGAACTTATGGGAGCAGTCTGAGAGAAAACAGCATCTGTCTGGGGATTCCGTCAGTGAGCGCAGTGTGCCACCTGTGACCCAGGCCCACCCTCAGCCGGTGGATGGGAGAGAAATGGAGAAATCTCCTCTTCGGGAAGAGGCCAAGAAATTCTGGAACTACTTCATGTTCAGAAAGAGCCCCACTTCTCAGGGGGTCATCTTGCCCATTAAAAGCCACGAAGTGCATCAGGAGACCTGTCGAACAGTACCCTTCAGCCAGGTATGCTGTGTGGGGAGAGGGGAGAGGCCCTGGAGGGCAGTGGAAAGATGGGCAGGAGGCTTCCAGAGCCGGCGCATGACCCAACTCCTACATATGGTTCTTGGGCATTCATCATAGGATTTGGCAAAATATGGTCATACTTGCTAAATTTACTTCCGGCTTTTTCATGGTTTCTTGGTATCTGAAAATGGTACGACAAGGGTATAATGGCACTGCTAATCGGTAATAATTCATATTTATGGCAAAAGCTTTGTTTTATGGGATTTTATTTCTTTGTTTTTATTTTGAGGATGGGTTACACAGAGAGACAAGTAATAGTGCCCCCTGGGCTAGGAAATGGAGAATTGGAGCAGTCACCAGAATTTCTCTCTAGTTACATCTCTGTGCCCTACTAAGAGGGAGACGAACAACTCAACACCATGGAAAGACAGGGTGGAATACATTGGACCCCTCCCTGCAAGCCCTCGTCCACATTTACCATGCTCTTAATTTTCATATTTTGCACATAACTACATCATTGTTGTTGTTGTTGTTAAGTCCCTTTGAGTTGCTTCTAACTCATACTGTAGGGCTTTTGAAGAGCAACTGGTGAGTATGAACTGCCAACCTTAGAGTTTGTAGTCCAATGCTTATCCTACAGCACCGCACTAGTATTACCATAACTAAAATATATTGGTCTTAACTTATTTAGTTTTCAAATAAAATAAAAAAATCTTGATGTGAAATTTCATTGCTTTCCCTTACAAGCAACTATCTCCTAATCCATGTTACACTGACTGACTTTTTTGGTGGTTGTGATCAATTTCAGACTATTAAACGAAGGGACATCTACTGTCTTTTTCTCCTGTCTGGGCAAACCCTAATTCACAGTGTTAAATTAAAATGGAAAATCATCATCTTCTTAAATACAGAGATACTGAAAACAAAAAGGCAGAGTGGAGTGAAATCTTCCAGTCCAGCCATGCTACCCAATTAAGCAGGCTGTATTATATGAAGCCAGTGACTGACTATGTGGGCCACTTAAGTGTTCTGCTTGTAAAGACAAGGCTATGTAGCAATACGTCAATTATCAAATAATGACTTTTTTGTTGGCCCATATGCAATTTAAAAATTGCTCCTAAGAATCAGTCAATCAAATTTCCTTTGAAATGATTATTTTGAATACTATTGCTAATTAAATTAAAATTAAAGTGTCTGACTTACGTATTTCAAAGGACACATAAAGCTAGGTGTCTGGGGTTAGGGAGAGGCAACGGCAGCATAATGCATGATGCAGGCATATGTGTTACAACTTTGCTCCGTAGAGTCAAATGTACTACTAAAAACCAAAACAATATATATCTACTGCCATTGTTGTGTGAATTCGGATTCATAGGGATCCTGTAGGATAGAGTTGTTGTTGTTAAGTGTCGTTGAGTCGGTTCCAACTCATAGCGACCCTATCTATGGTTTCCAAAGAGTGGCTGGTGAGTTTGAACGGCTGACCTTGTGGTTCAAACCGACCTTGCAGTCTAGTGCTTTATCCCCCCGCACCACACCAGGACTCCCGAGGATAGAGTAGAAAGGCTTCCAAAGCTGTGATCTTTACAGAAGCAGACTGCCTCATATTCTCCCGTGGACTGGCAGACGCAGGGTTGGAACTGCTGACTTTTTGGTTAGCAGACAAGTGTGTAACCACTGCGGTACCAGGGGTCCTTTGAATGTACTATGTTGTTGTTGTTAAGTGCCATGGAATCGGTTCAGACACATAGGGACCCTGTATAGGATTTCCGAGGCTATAAATCTTTGCAGAAGCAGCTAGCCTCAGCTTTCCCCCATAGAGTGATTGGTGAGCTTGAACCACCAACCTTGTGGTTCGCAGTCCAGTGCTTACCATATGGAGCCACTGCACTCCTCTTGAATGTACTGCAAAACAGAATAGAATAAAACTCATGATGCTCTGATCTCTTCTGTGGTCAGTTCAACACACATGTATTGAGAACATGTTCTGCACAATGCAACATGAGGAACAGAAAGGTAAGACCATTATCCATAATAGAAGCTGGCTGTTAGAACATTTCCAATTGGTGACATTCAATTTTTGTCAAAACTTCTTGTAGTCTGGCTTTTAAAACATAGGATAAAATATTTCCATGTTTACCTAGGCATTTCCTAAAGCCAAATTTGGAGACCTGATGTGGCACTGTAGGATAAGCACTGGACTGCAAGCCACAAGGTATGCACGTCAAACCTACCAGCTGCTCCCCAAAAACCCTAAACAGAGTTGCTGAGTTCTTTACAACTTACTCAATGGCACTTAGCAACAACATTAGCAACAACTTATTAATTCGGAGTCCTTGAATGGTGCAAATAGTTAATGCTCTCAGCACCAAACAAAAGGTTAGAGGCTTGAGTCCAACCAGAGTGCCTGGAAAGGAAGTCCTTGCAATCTACTTCTGAAAATCAGCCATTGAAAACCCCATGGACAAAGTTCTACTCTGATGCACATGTACACACGCGGTTGCCAGGAGACATAGCAGACTTGATAACAACTGTTTATTTTTAATTTATTCACTTACAACTTAATCAATAATGTTTAGTTGAGGCAGTGCTGTGCCCCTTACGTTGTTGTTGTTGTTAAGTGCTGTCGAGTCGATTCCGACTCACAGTGACCTGTATAGGGTTTTCGAGGAGCCACTGGTGAGTTTGAATAGGCGACCTTGCAGTTCAACAATCTATAGCTTCTGCCTGATATGGGTTAAAGAAATGACTACACTAATGTGAGAAAATATGTTTGCCTTTTAGACTATCACTCATGAAGACTGTGAAAAAGTAGTTGTCCAGAACCACCTTTGTTTTGGGAAGTGTGGGTCTGCTAATCTTCCTGGAGCTGTGCAGCGCGCCCATGCCTCCTGCTCCCACTGCTTGCCTACCAAGTTCACTATGATGCACTTGTCCTTGAACTGCACTGGCCTGGCCCCTGTGGTCAAGGTAGTGATGCTGGTGAAGGAGTGCCAATGCCAGATAAAGACAGACCACAGGGATGGATACCTCGAGCAGGAAGATTTCCATGCCCAGGATTCCTTTGTTCCGGGATTTTCAACTTAAAAAGATATCCTACTATGACCTATCAAGAGCAAAACCACCACAACAAAGTTACTGATTGTTAGTCTGGAAATATTAATCAGGCACACGTATCTGAAGGGAAAGGTGGTTTTAACAGTATTTGTGAGATAGTGCCATCTAGAGGGAACGGCATTGAGCTAGTTCTCAGTACCTGTTTGGAATCCAGTCTTGGCTGTCCTACCAACTGGCTGTCATAGACGGTCGTTCCACCTCAACTTTTCATCTATAAATGAGGAGATCGAGCTAGGTAATTGCTAAAGTCCTTTCCACTACTAATATTCCAGGATCTCGTGTCTCCAAGTTTGGATAAATGCTCTCCATCCAAAGAAAAGGAAACAAACAAAAAATAAAAATGACCTTCTTTAAATAGTTCATCACAGAACCAGCAAAAAGGAGTTCAGGTATTTTTAGGGAGGATTCATCATACTTGTAGCTGCCTTTGCATTCTAGGTAATGTAAACTTGGACTTCTATCCAATGGTTAAGTGTTTTCATAGACTTAAGAAGTAACTCGGTTGCCTCCTTGTTTTTTATATTCTGCATATAAAGTTCTTAATGTAAGACACTAAAAGAAACTTGAAAGTTGTTTTTAGTGTCTTACAAGGAAGAGGAACATTTACCAATAGGCAAACAAAATGTATATATTATGGAAGGAAGATGATGGCCAGCTACATGGTTTAAAGGACAACCCAGAGATGATCCTGGAAATCATTGGAATATTTCAGCGGATGGTGAAGTAA
This sequence comes from Chrysochloris asiatica, assembly GCF_000296735.1. NCBI lineage: Eukaryota > Metazoa > Chordata > Mammalia > Afrosoricida > Chrysochloridae > Chrysochloris > Chrysochloris asiatica. The sequence continues at coordinate 12,818,931 of NW_006408583.1, forward strand.
ATAAACTTTAAATAATTTATAGTTGAAACAAGTTACAGGTGAAATTCTTTATGCACCTGCATTTTGGATCAGGTAGTTAGTAGGATTTTTGTCTTTGGATGACTGTGTTTTGCCCCTGAAGAAACATATTACATTATAAATTTTATTCAACAAATGCTGCAATTGCAAGTTCTGAAAATATTCCAAAATTTCAAGATATTAAATTTTAATGTATGAGCATTCTGGAAACTTTCTGTGTCCTTCAAATGTCTAATATTTTACCCTAATTTTTTTGTCTGTCTCAAGATGTAAAGATGCTCTTTAGAGATTAGTTAGCTAGAAACATCTGTTAAAATACCCCACAGATTTATGACTTTGGACCAAGGTTTGTTTTAACACCACAGGTAGCATTCAGCTCAGATACTTCCATCGTTGTCTTTTAGCCATTGCATTCCTCTTGCCTGTATTTATTTGTATGCATGCGCTGTGAGACACTGTCACCAGATCGATTTCTTTTTATGGAATACTTCTTAAAAAAAATACTTAAAAAATTATTCTATGTATTGGATTGCTTTACTTTCACACACAAAAAAGGTTTTCTAGAATAATTATTCTTTTATTTTAGGAAATCAATTTATATTTTAGTTCTATTCTTGTTTAGTCATGCAATCTAACATGGTGTTCCACAGAGCCAATGCATTTATATTTAGTGTATATTATACAATATATTGATGTAATGCATGTGACACTTATAGCAGGATGTATTGTACCCTTTGGTGGTCAAAGACTACCTAATTGGCCAAGATGTGGTCATAAGGATGAAACTGTTAAGCGTTAATGATATCCCAGCTGGGATATATATTTTGGTGCCAAAAGCTATTGAGCAGCTGTCTAGCTTGCAATTGCCTAACCCTAATTATGTAAACCGATCTCTGCCAATTACACTGTCCTTCTCCTTACCAAAATCCCCAAACCAAATCCACTGCTGTTGGGTCAATTCTGACTCAGAGTAATTCTACAGGGCACAGGAGAACTGCCCCATGGGCTTTCCAGGGCTACACATTCTACAGGGCAGAGGAGAACTGTCCCCAGAAGTTTCCAGGGCTCTACATTCTACAGGGCAGAGGAGAACTGGTCCAGAAGGTTTCCAGGGCTCTACATTCTACAGGGCAGAGGAGAACTGTCCCCAGAAGTTTCTAGGGCTCTACATTCTACAGGGCAGAGGAGAACTGGCCCAGAAGGTTTCCAGGGCTCTACATTCTACAGGGCACAGGAGAAATGCCCCAGAGGCTTTCCAGGGCTCTACATTCCACAGGGTACAGGAGAAATGCCCCAGAGGATTTCCAGGGTTATACAATTTCACAGAAGCCAACTACCACATCTTTCTCCTGAGTAGTGGCTGATAAGTTTAGACCACCAACTTTTCCATTAGCAGCCAACTACTTAACCCACTATGCCAAGAGAGCTCAGTTCTCCTCTTTACATATTTGCAAATCCTTTTATTTACTTTTGCAAACAAACTCTCAAGCCCAAACCCCAAACCATCACCTGTACGATGCAAATTCTGATCTGTCCTTTCCCCACATATGCATTCCAGGCACAATAGCAGAGAGTGTCTCAGAGTCTATTCATACACAATAGCATGAGCCTTGTGAAATCCAACCATTTTTACATACAAAACAGGAAATTTTCAACAGTCCCATAAAACAGGTGGAAGCATGAGGAGCCCAGAGGAAACAGCCTAATACTATTGTACTGAACCTTGTTTGTTGTTAGGTGATTCTGATTCATAGCAACTTTATGCCCAACATGATGCCTGGTCCTGTACCATCCTCACAACTGCTGGTACACTTGAGCCCATTGTTGCTGCCCATCTCATCGGGGGTCTTCCTCTTTTTTGCTGACCCTCCACTTTACCAAGCATGATGTCTTTCTCTAGGGACTGATCCCTCCTGATAACATGTCCCACAGTATGAGAGCGGTAAAGTCTCACCATCTTTGCTTCTCAGGAGTATCCTGGTTGTACTTTGAAGATAGATCTGTTTCTTCTACTAGCAGCCCATGGTTCTTTCGATGTTTTCCTCCAACACCATACTGCAAATGCATCAGTTCTTCCTTGGCCTTCCTTATTCAGTCCCAACTTTCACAGGCACACGAGGTAATTGAAAATGACATGGCTTGGGTCAGGCGCACCTTCATCCTCAAACTGATATCACATCTTTGCTCTTAAACACTTTAAAGAGGTCTTTTGCAGCAGATTTGCTTAATGCAATACATCATATGATTTTCTTCACTACTGTTTCCATGAGTGTTGATTGTGGATCCAGGCAAATTAAAGTCATTGACAACTTCAATCTTTTTTCCATTTATCATGATGCTATTTATTAGTCCAGTGGTGAGGATTTTCATTTTCTTTAAATTGAGGTGCAATCCATACTGAAGACTGTGATCTTTGATCTTCATCAGTAACTGTTTTAAGTCCGCTTTGCCATCACTAAGCAAAGTTGTATCATCTGCATATAGCAGGCTGTTAATGAGTCTTCCTCCAATTCTGCTGCCACACTCTTCTTCATACAATTCAGCTTCTCTAATTATTGTTCAGCATACACTGGGTGACAAATATTGTGTTAGGTCTTTTATGTACATAAATTATGTAGCTTAATCCTCACAAAATCATATCAGGTAGGTAAGCATCCTATTTTACAGGTGAGGAAACTAAGCCTTATATATTCCTAAGTGCTTCAGTGTACATCCAAAACAAAATAACAAACAAACAAAAAAACCCAGAGGGAATGGAAGCAAATGGTGCTGAATGATAATGCATAGAGGGGATTGTAATCATTGCAATGAAACGAAATACAATAGGGTGAGTGTAAAGCTGACCGATGTTCTCCCATGTAAACTATCAGTCAATTCACAATAAAAACTTAATTAAAAAAATGCTTAAGCAGCTTGCCTAAGATCCTTCAGAGCATATATTATATGTACATGAAAGTGCTGAATAAAATTAATTTTGTTGTGTGCTGACAACCGAGGGCAGGCTTGCAAGGTGTACCCTTTGGTTGTCTGATGACGCATGGAAAGGATTGTAATCATGGCAATGAAACGATATACGATAGGATGAATATAAAGCTAATGTTCTCCCATGTAAACTATCACATTACTCACAATAAAACCTTTTTTAAAAAATTTATTTTGTCAAGTCTAGTTGAATACTAGAATAAAATCTTTATTCCGACAAGGGGTGAAGAAGCAATGGCTATTGGGTAAGTGAAGTGAAGTGCCTGGCACAACTGTTACCAGATTTTATGTTTTCATTACTTATTTATCTATCTTATCTTTCTTTATGAAGTACTGGGCTATTGCACATGGTTAAGTACTCAGCTACTAACCAAAGGACTCATACTTCACAATGTTGTCCATAGTTTCTCATGATTCACACAGTTGAAAGCCTTTGTGTAGTCAATAAAGCACAGGTAAACATCTTTCTGATAATCTCTGCTTTCAGCCAAGATCCATCAGACATCAGCAATGATATCCCTGGTTCCACGTCGTCTTTTGAATCTGGCTTCATCCTCTAGAATTTCTCTGTCCATGTATGCTTGCAGCCATGTCTGTATTACCTTTAGTAAAACTTTACTTGCATGGGCTATAAAAGATATTACCTGATGATTTCCGTATTCCATTGGGTCACCTCTCTTTGGAATGGGCACAAATACAGATCTCTATCAATCAGTTGGCCAGATAGTTGTCTTCCAAATTTCTCGGCATAGATAAGTGAGTGTCTCCTGTGCCGCCTTACTTTCTTGAAAGATTTCAACTTTTATTCCATCGATTCCTGGTGCCTTGTTCTTTGACAATTCCTTCAACGCACCTTGGACTTCCTCCTTCAATATCATTGGCTCTTGTTCATATGCTACCTCTTGAAATGGTTGATCATCAACCATTTCCTTTTGGTACAGTGACTGTGTGTATTCCTTCCCTCTTCTTTTGATGCTTTCTGCATCATTCAATAATTTGCCCAGAGAATCCTTCAATAGTGAAAGTTGAGGCTAGAATTTTTTCTTTAGTTCCCCCAGCTTGAGAAATGCTGAGTGTCCTCTTCCCTTTTAGTTTTCTGACTCCAGATCTTTG
>NW_006408583.1:12823753-12839519 GCF_000296735.1 Chrysochloris asiatica
CAAAGGCTCCAGTGTATTAATTTAATATATATACCTGAATATTAATATGAAAGCAATTTGCCATTAACTGCCAGTGGCCTCATCTGTTACACTCGGCCCTAGCGGGCCTCGAACCTCTGATTAGTCTTACACGGTCTGCAACAGTATTTGAAATGAACAAATCATTGGTTTTGCAGAATTCTATCATGCAATCTCTGGCATCATTTCTATCAACAACGCCATATTTTCCAGCTATTGATCCTTCCTCTTTGTTTGCAACCTTTGCATTCCAATCATCAATAATGATCAGTGCATCTTGACTGCATGTTGATCAATTTCAGATTGAAGAAGTTGATAGAATTATTCTATTTCATCCTCAATTGCTTTAGTGGCTGGTGCATAAATTTGAATAATGTGGTATTAACCGGTCTTCCCTGTAGGCGCATGGATATTATCTTATCACAGATAGGACTGTACCTCATGACTGATCTTGGCCCATCAGAGCACTGAGCATAATCTTCTTTAACTCAACTGATTGTAATTGTTAATCATATCTAAATAGCTTCTTATTTATATCTAGAGTACTGTTCGACCAAACAATTGAATGTCACAGTGGACACACAAAATTAACCATCACAGTAAACATAGTGTGCATCATGTGAGAAGATTTGGATGGCAGACAATGGGTTTTAAGAATGTATTAAATAGACAAGGAAGGTTTTTAAAACTATATGTTTTTAAGCAGATTAGGGAGATACTAAAGTCCTGGTGTGGTGCTGTGGGTTAATGCGCCAGACTCTAAAGCCATTTGAACTGCAAGGTCAGTGGTTCAAGCTTATTAGCTGCTCCTTGGAAATTCTATACAGGGTCGCTATGGGTCGGAATTGACTCAACGGCACTTAATAGCAACAGGGTGGTATTGCTTTAAAACGGTAGCTTCAGAGAGGGTCATGAACCTCCTGAAATATATTTAAATATTGTACAAATATGAGCATATTTCAGGGTAGAAAGTCTTAAGTTTTCATAAGCTTCACCAAGTTTCCCATGAGCCAAAGTACTTTGACAGTAAGCTAGATAAATTGGAGCAGAAAGAATGCATCAAAGCCTGAAGAGCTGGAAAAAAAACTTGGTAATCAGATGGAACAAACAAACCTCTTTCGACGAGAACTCTAGAAAGTCAGATTCAACTAGAACTCAGGAAAGTCGGGTTTTCCTTGTAGAAGCAGAGGATGAATGTTAAATCATAGCAGTGGGTCCTCTTCACCTTGTTTAATCTAATGTTCACGGTCAAGAGCTTTTGATGGTGAAATAGGTGAATAATAAAACCCTGAGCAAAGGAAAACGGCCCTTCCTGTAATACTCGTTTTCCAAAGACAGCCCTCACTTATCCACCCACATTTCCGGGACATGGCTCAGAATTTCAGTTCATTGCCTTCCTCTGATTTGGTTTTGTTTCTCCTCCTCCCTTCCAGAAGAAACAATCACCGGTGACCCACCTGTGGGTGTGGACTAGGTTCATGTTTTCCAAGGAAATTATCACTACTTCCTCTTGTCTGCCAGCTAAGGTCAACACACCTCTTTGATGTCCAATTCCACTAAGCATATTTTTACAAGTCACATTCCCATTACTGAATGGAAACCTATGTCCTGCCCAAACCACAGTCAGGCAGGAATCAGATGAAAAGGAAAAGGATAGATGGATCCTAGTACTTACTCTAGTTCAAGTAAGATATTGGATGCCCCTCTCAGGAGCTCTGGAATCAATGAGATTGAGCTCTTGTTAACAGTTAGCTGGTAACTGAAAGGTTGGAGAAGCACCGTAAAAGAAGGACCTGGTAAACTATTTCTTAAAAATTAGCCACTGACTACCCTATATAAGGATTTACACCCTCGGAAACCCTGTACAGGGTTGCTATGGGTCGGAACCGACTCGACAGCACTTAACAACAACAACAACCCTATGGAACACAGTTCTGCTTTGATACACGTGGGCTCACCATGAGTCAGAGGAGATTTAGCAGTAACTGATTTGAACGTAATATAACAAAAACATCAACACTAATAACATCCTGTAGTTTCTAAGTTGAAGCGTCTCCCAAATGTAGATATTAACATGAACATAAAGCAACAACAATAATAGTAAGGTCCTTTAGGTTTCCAGGGCCTGGAGAACACAGGGTAAGCCTATAATGGAAGGGTCTTCCAAATGAGTACCTATTAACAAAAAGAGACTCTATATCCCCGTTCTTCTACTGGTTCCTACAAGAGATTATGAGTCCTGGCATGGCTCTAAAGAAACTGTGAAGCAGCTAGAATTGTCTTTGGAGCCACATTTCCTGCTTTCTGCCTTCAAGCTCATTCTCAGGCACCTTTCTCTTACTTAACTCTCATTTCAGGATATTCAAATTACTCACAGTTGCCCAGGATTCCTAATTAAAACCCATTCACCTCTCTAGTCATCGATGTAGTCATTTAATTAGTACTTATTTAGAATCTATTAAGTGTCAGGCACTCCACTGATAATTGGGGTACCAATAAGGCTCTGATAGCCTCCTCTTGCCCTTGAGAAGTCAAAGGAAGTTGGGCTTCTGTCAAATGACCATTGCTTCTTAACCCTGACTGTGTATTGGAATTCGAGCTGAGTCTTTCAAATACAGAAATTCTGTGCCAGTTACAGAAATTCTGTTTCAATAGATGGAGAGTGGGGGTGGGGGAAGCAGATATTAGTCTATATTTTAAAAGCTCCACAGGCTTTCGTTTGCTGCAAGGCTAGTAGGTAGCAAGATCGGGAGTCACTGGAGAATTCTGAACACAGGTTCCGATTTCTTGTAGAAAGAGAATGCTGTGCTGTTCTCCTGACCCGTCTTTATCCTCCTGTCTTCTCCCAAATTCTCTTCCATGCTTCCAGGTCTCAGGTAGATGCAATTAATAAGTAATACTACTCCTACCCTGGTGAGGCGCTGTGGGTTAATGCGCTGGACTGCAAAGTCATTTGAACTGCAAGGTCGGCGGTTCAAGCTAACTTGCTAACTGCAAGGTCAGTAGTTCAAATCCACCAGCAGCTCCTCGGAAACCCTATACAGGGTAGATATGAGTCAGAACTGACTCGATGGCACTTAACAACTTCAAGCTTCAGGTACTCACCAGCTCTATCTCTTTCTGGATTCTACAAACTGATTCAGTGGGTTTGGGGTGTGCTTAAGGATCTAAATTTCTCTAGTTTTTCATTATGAAAAAATGTAAATACAAAAACGTTGAACATGAGTACAATTAATATCTCTATACACTCCACTTAATCTGACAATTGTTAACATGTTGTTGATCTCAAAACATGTATAATCTCAAAACATGTATGAGAGATATTTGCCACATGGTTGTTGAGCCATTTGAAAATAAATTGCAGATACCATGACACTTTACCCTTAACACTCTAGCATACATCTTCTAAGAATAAGGAGATTCTCCTACACAATAGACAGAATGATACCTTTATCACACCTTAAAAAATCAACACTGTTTCCAGAGTATCATTTAAGTATTTGTATTTTAGCCAATATCTTCTGGACCTGTTCTCTCTCCCAAATCCAGTAGTAGAAGTTGCAGATATTATGGTGGGCCAATGCAGAAGATCTTTGGGGGCAATCAGGACACTTTCAGGGCAGCATGAATTAGTATCAACTTATCCCTGGGTAGATGTCACAAAGCAGGGCAGACAGAGATTTTATCTTGCCAGAATGCCCATTCCACTTGGCTACCAGCTTAAGAGCATACAGCTCCTAAAATGAAATGGCTTACATTCCCTGGGGAACTTGGGAGAAAATCCTGCTGGCCCCATTTTCTACAATTGAAAGTTGGCTGGTGAGTATACAAAAAAGGCATCTCTATTATTAACTACACTCCCTGGTTTAAGAGGTAAAATTTGCTGCAGTGTAAATGACCAGTCAAATGACTCCCTGCTGTGATTAAAGAGTTAAAATTTTGGTCCAGCGTCATGCTTCAGGGGAGCTGTAAGAAATAGGGATCATGGGACTTGTAGTGTGATACTTACTCATGCACTCTAATATTGTCTCTATAAAACAGCATCAGCTGCTGTTGTATACAGTGTCAATTTAACATGCTGTTTTAATATTTACAGCGTGCTCATAAAAGATTTCATGTTGACAGCTGGTGGCTCCCATGGCAATGAATGAACAGTACAACTGTGATCAGACAGCTTTAGCATAGAGTCTGTCATAGAACACTGGTTTTCACAGGCCCAAAGCTGGGATGATTTCTAGCTACCGGATTTTCCAAACCTAAGAGGAGGCCATCTCTTTACTTACTTACATAGTACTGTAGGACTGTCACTCCAAGTTCTTCCAAACACCAGGAGGTGGGGTTGAAGGAGAGAATGAGGAGATAGCTGACTGGATCATTGCTGAGCTTGGGAGTGACTTTATTATTTTTTTTAAAGAAATTCAGTACTAGTGAAAGTTATTTCATGACTAGGAGAATAAACTGTAAGGTTATGAACACCAATCTGTGTTGGAAGAAATACAGCCAGAATGCTCCCTGGAAGCCAGGATGGCCAGACTTCATCCTCATACGTCAGACATGTTGTTAGGAGGGACCATTCTCTGGAACAGGATACCATGTTTGGTAAAATGGAGGGTAGGAGAAAAAGAGAAAGATATTCAATGAGATGGATTGGCATAGTGGCAGTAGCAATGGGCTCAACTATAGGAACGATTATGAGGTTGGCGCAGGACTGGGCAGTGTATCATAGGGTCGCTATGAGTCAGTACCAACTCGATGGCACCTAATAACAACACCACCAATATGACCAGTATTGGTTCATAAACACATGTATGAGCTTGGCAGCAACCACTATCCAACAGGACAAAGGCATTTAATAAACTCAAGATGTGACCATTGCCTTCTCAGTAGTTAGACAATCTTTCTCCACGATTTCCACTGAATTCCTCGGTTATGTGTTTGCCGGCCCTAAACTGTTCTCTGTTACAACATCCTGAGCCTGCGTGACCTATGGCATTATCATGGGCATCTCTATCCATGCCAACCACATTTTTACCAGCTAAAGCTCTTTTACCAACACTCATTTGTTAATTTGCTGTACTGTGGTGGCTTGCATGTCGCTGTGATGCTGGAAGCTATGCCGCCTGTACTTTACTTACCAGCAGGAATACCCATGGTGGAATGGTTTCAACTGAGCTTCCAGACTGAGACAGACTAAGATGAAGGAGAGAGAGAGAGACCTCTTCTGGATGGTTAGCACGGGAAACCTTATGAATACCAGCTGAAAATGATCAGCTATAGCACTGAAAAAGGAAAATATTATGAATAGCACCAGAATATTGTCAGATACAATGCCCCCTTAGGTAGGAAAACACTCTAAATACAACTGAAGGAGAGTTGCCTTTTTAAAGTAGAGTGGACCGTGAGGATGTGAATGGAGTAAAGCTTTGGGGACTGTCATTTGTTGATGGGGCACAACTCAAAATGAGGAGAAACAGTTGTAAACAGCCATTAATAATCAGAACATGGAATGTATGAAGTATAAATCCAGGAAAATTGGAGGTTGTCGAAAATGAAATGGAATGCATAAGCATTGGTATCCTAGGCATTAGTGAACTGGAATGGACTGGTGTTGGCCATTTTGAATCTGACAACCACATGATTTACAATTTGGGAATGACAAATTGAAAAGGAATAGTGTTGCATTCATCATCAAAAAGAACATTTTCAAGATTTATCTTGAAGTATAATGCTGTCTGTGATATGATAATACTCATATGTCGACAAGGAAGACCAGTTAATGCCACTAGTATTCAAATTTACACACCAACCACTAAAGCAAGTGAAGATGAAATTGAAGAATTCTACAAACTTCTTCAGTCTGAAACTGATCAAACATGCAATAAAGATGTATTGATAATTACTGGTGATTGGAATGCAAAGGTTGGAAACAAAAAGGAAATATCAGTAGTTGGAAAATATGGCCTTGGTGATAGAAACAATACTGGACACTGCATGATAGAATTTTGCAAGACCAATGAGTTCTTCATTGCAAATACCTTTTTAAAACAGCATAAAAGACGACTATATACATGGACCTCACCATATGGAATACACAGAAATCAAATTAATTATATCTGTGGAAAAGCTCCATATCATCAGGCAAAATAAGGCCAGGGGCAGATTGTGGAACAGACCATCAACGGCTCATATGTAAGTTCAGGCTGAAGCTGAAAAAATGTAAACAACTTGACTAGAGACTAAATATGACCTTGAACATATCCATCCTGAATTTAGAGATCATCTCAAGAACAGATCTGATGCATTGGACACTAATCACCAAAGACTTGAAGAGTTGTGGGATGGCATCAAGAACATCATATGGGAATAAAACAAAAGTTCATTAAGAAGACTTGTAGTTGTTGTTAAGTGCCTCGGTGTCAGTTCTGACTCATAACAATCCTGGATAGGATTTCCAAGGAGCATCTGGTGGATTTGAATCACTGACCTTGGGTTAGTAGTCCAGTGCTGATCCTTCAGTGCCACACCAGGAGTCCAAGACGACTAGAAAGAAGAAACAGGCCAAAAAGAATGCCAAAAGAGATGCTGAAACTTGCTCTCCAGCATAAACATATTAAAGCAAATGGAAGGCATGAGGAGGTAAAAAAGTTGAACAAAAAATTTCAAAGGACAACTCAAGAAGGCAAGTCAAGTATTATAATGAAATGTGCAAAGATCAGGAGTTAGAAAGTCAAAAGAGAAGAACATGCTCAACATTTCCTAAGCTGAGAGAACTGAAAAAAAAAATAAAAAAATCAAGACTTGCAATATTGAAACATTCTATAGGAGTCCTGGTATGGCGCTGTGGGTTAATGCACCGGACTGCAAAGTCGATTTGAACAGTAAGATCAACAATTCCAACTCACCAGTTGTTTCTCAGAAACCTATACAGGATGGATTGGAACCAACTCGATAGCACTTAACAACAACATGGGCAAAATATTGAATGATGCAGAAGGCATCAAAAGAGTCACTGTACTAAAAAGAAATGGTCTAACCATTTCAAGAGGTAGCATGTGATAAAAAATCGATGATACTGAAGAAAGAAGTCCAAGGTGCACTGAAGGCATTGGCAAAAAATAAGACTCTGGGAATTGATTTTAATACAAATTGAAATCTTTCAACAAACTGATGCAGCATTGGAGGCACTCACTCATCTATGCCAAGAAATTGGGAAGGCAGGTACCCAATCAACTTATTGGAAGAGATCCATATTTGTGCCCATTCCAAAGAGAGGTAACCCATTGGAATGCAGAGAGAATCTGACAATATAATTAATATCACCTGCATGTAAAATTATTCTAAATATCATTCAAAAATTGCTGTAACAATACATTGATAGGGAACTGCCAGAGTTCAAGCCAGTTTCAGATGAAGATGTGGAATGAGAGATATCATTGCCGATGTCAGATGGATCTTGGCTGAAAGCAGAGAATACAAGAAAGATGTTTACCTGTTCTTTATTGACTATGCAAAGGCTTTTGACGGTATGAATTATGACAAGCCATGGACAACATTGAGAAGTATGGGTATTCCAGAATACCTAATTGTGCTCATGAGGAACCTCTACATAAAACAAGAGGCGGTTGTTCAAACAGAACAAGGAGGATGCTAAATGGTTTAAAATCGGGAAAAGTGTACACCAGTGTTGTATCCTTTCAATCTGTATGCTGAGTAAATAATTTGAGAAACTGGCTTATAGGAAGAAGAATATGGCATCAGGATTGGAGGAAGAATATTTAATAACCTTCAATATGCAGATGATACAGTGTTGCTTACTGATGAAGATCGAAGACCACAGCCTTCGGTATGGATTGCATTTCAATGAAAAGAAAACAAAAATCCTCACAACTGGACCAATAAATAACATCATGATAAATGGAGAAAAGATTGAACTTGTCAAAGACTTTATTTTGCTTGGAACCACTATCAACACTCACAGAAGCAGTAGTCAAGAAATCAAACAACGTATTGCATTAGGCAAATCTGCTGCACAAGACCTTTTTAAAGTGTTCAAGAGCAGTGATGTCAGTTCGAGGACTAAGATGCACGTGACCGAGGCTATGGTATTTTCAGTAACCTCATATGTAAGCAAACATTGGACAACGAATAAGGAAGGCTGTAGAATAATTGATGCATTTGAGTTACGGTGTTGGAGAAGAATATTAGAAGTACCATGGACTGCCAGACGAGCAACAAATCTTGTGTTGGAAGAAGTACAACCAGAATGCTCCTTAGAAGCCAAGATGGCTTGATTTCGGCTCTCATACTTCAGGCATATTGGCAGTGAGATGGACTGGCACAATGGTAGCCACCAGTAATGGTTCAAGTCTAACAATGATTGTGAGCATGGCTCAGGACTGGGTAGTGCACAAGGTCACTATCAGTTGGAACTGACTCGACAGCACCTAACAACAATAAAAGCTCTGTAGAAGAAGCACTGGACTGCTAACCACTGGGCAGGAGTTTCAAACCCACCAGTTGCTCTGTGGGAAGAAGATGAGACTTTCTGCTCATGCAAAGATTTACAGCCTTAGAAGCCCTATACAGACTCGCTATAAGTTGGAACCAATTCAAAAATACTTAACAACAACTTAACAAAGCTGAGGCTTTGTGCTGTGGCATGGCAGGGTACCAACAGGTGAGTTGCCAGATGACCATCTATTAAATGTGGATCCTGTGAACCTCAGGCAGGTCAGTTTAATTGGTATATTTGGAAACCAAGAAAAGTGGATTTTCCAGAATCTTTTGGAACCATCAGCAATAAATACTTTATTTATTACTCCTAGCTCTTGGAATTTTCTTGAAAAATACATATTCTCAGTGATTTGTTTGTTCTTCTAGCCAACATTATCTCTACATGAAGGATGTGGGTTGTATTTTTCAGTTTCTTCATCTCCTTTCATGGGGCTGAACACTTTTCTCTTTCCTTCCCTCCTTGAGAGCTCACTCTGAGAAGACTGAAGACACTGAATATCAGCTCTCAGCTTTCCTCCTTGCCCCTTCAAAATTTTCCACTTATGCCTCAACTTTCTTGTTGACGTTGATTGTTTCTGGTTTTGTGAAATAAGTCATTGTTTCTTCTCCTAAATAAAAGTGAAGATTCTGTTTGGACACTTATTCTACTGGTGTTCTTGCCACAATTATTGTTACAATTACTTGTGCTTACTTACAATTTGTTGTGAAGAACTTCATCTTTTTTGGCACCATTTCAAAGATTCTGCTTCTAGGGATGGCTGATATCTGTCTCTTTCTGAACCCACAGCACCTTCCTACAGAATCAAAGCCTCTTTTCAAAATTACAGTCCCTGACAAGAACAGAGTATCCAGGAAACAAGGTAAGCATAGCTTTACTTAGTAAATAAGCACAAGTAAGTTTACATAGCTTCCTATGTACTCCAACCATTAGAGAAGTCCTATATTGAAACTACTTTCCTAATTCAGCCTGAGAGTCTCACTTGATCACTATGAAGTTAAAATATCACTGGTTCTATTTATTGCACATATTCTAAAGAATATATTCTGTACATTCTTTATACTAAATCAAGGCAGGAGTTTTCACTCTTTTTAGACTCATTTCACTTCCCCACTATATTGAGTCTCTGTTAATAACATTTATTTAAATTAAGCTGTGTCTAAATTATTGTTGTTAAGTACTGTTGAGTCAGTTTCAACTCACAGTGACCCTGTATATGGTTCCCAAAGAGTGACTGGTGGGTTTGAACTACCACTCTGGGGTTCAAATCTGCCTCGTGGTCTAGTGCTTATCCTACAGCGCCACACCAGGACTCCTACATAGCCTACTGTAAGAAAATATTTTAAAGTATTATCTACTTTGTGCCTTCTACTTTCTACATTTCTCCAAAGGACGAGGGGGTCAAAGCATCAATTCCTCCCATTTTGGATGATAAACTCACCAGCCACTCGTTGGAAACCCTCTACAGGGTCCCTATGTCTTGGAACCTACTCAACAGCACTTAACAACAACGTATGGGAAGTACTGGTCCCCTCTGCATGGCATAGCAGCTGCTTATTGCGCCGTAGCAAAAGGGAAACTCTTTCTTAAACAGTCTTGACTCTGAGCCCTGAAAAGGGAGCCTCTCATCAGAAAAGTCTAACTGGCTGAAGACTACTAGGAACTCTGACTTCATTTCACAAGGTCAGATTTATTGCCTGGCACTCCAGAGGAATGTTGTTGGACAAGAGGGAGGAGGGGCGCACCTTTTCTAGGTTGGGTTCCCAGTCAAGGATTTTAAAGACAATCTAAAGGAAAGAAAATATTGAAAGTGCCATGGGCTGCCAAAAGAACCAATAGATCCATTTTGGAAGAAGTGCAGCCAGAGTGCTCCTTGGAGGCCAAGATGGCCTAACTTCATCTCTCATACTTCAGACCTATTGTCAGGAGGGACCAGTCACTGGAGAAAAAGAGGAAGACCCCCAGAGAGATGGATTGGCCAAGTGGCAGCATCAATGGACTCAAGCGTGGCAATAGTAGTGAGATTGGCCCAGGATCAGGCAGTGTTTCGTTCTGCTGTGCATGAGGTTGCTATACATTGGGACCAACTCGATGGCACCTAACAACAACAACAAGGGAAACAGGGACTCGTTTTTGATTAGTTGCTGTTTTGAGGCTGGGTTAGGCAAAGAAGGCGCTAACTAGGAAGTGGGTGCTGTCATGAGGTAAAAGTGGCTGAGCATTCGGGTCACCCCTGTCTTAAATGAAAATAGCGAAGCAGTCTGGGACGTCATTGGAAAAGAAGCAGCAATACCCCTAAAATGAGTCCACTGTGGCATTTTACCATTGCTGCATGAACTGGGAAGAAACTGTTTCTTGCCAATGTTGTAACTGGTCTTATCTGAGCCTGTCCTCCCAGTCTGGTGAATGGATGAAAATTCTCTTTTCAGTCCAAGCAGATTTTAAGTCTTTCAGATCTCTGTCGTCTAAACTCACTTGGACATTCACTAGGATACATCTCATTACCTGCAGATAAACCAAGTGTAAAATCCTGGATTCATCTCAGTTTAACTTAATAGAAATTTTAGAGCAGACATCCAGCAACCCTAAAGAGTTATGGTGATGCCAGGTGGTTTCCCTAACAGGTTTCCATTTAGGGGATTTAGAACCTTCCCTAACCTACCACCACTCTGCCTTTTGACAAGGCCACAGTCTCTCCAGCCCTTTCCCTTCTCTCTTCTCCCTTTTGGGTCAGTGTGAGTAGCGTGAGGCTGAGGCCCACCGCAGTTGGACAATGTGTTTGCGTTCTATTCTTTTTTCTCTTTCCATGTATTATCCACTTGACCTGCCTCCTTGTGCTTCATGTTTCCTTGCCTTCTCTCACTTTCTTTCTACCTGGATTTCTTGTCCTGTTAGTCCCCATCAAAAATCCCAATTGCACTTAAAGAAATGCAAGAACAGTTTTTCAAGAAGCCACCCTTGAACCACCCTGGTGAAATGACTAGCTTCCTGAAGCACTTGCGTGTGTCTCTGTTGTGCGTTGCTTTCATTTGGTCTTCTAAGTACACAGATTTTTTTAATTATTATTTTTAAGATTATCCTTGGTAGTTGAAGTACAAATTCACATGCCCCAAAGCAAGTGCTTAACCGGAAGTGCATAGACTTCATTATGGTCCTCTTGAAGTGAGGAAGGCAGGGCAGCTGGTGAAACTTTATATATAAGTAGATTTGTGTGAGTATGTATGTATGTAGGAGTCCCTGGGTAACACAAGTGGTTGAGTGCTCAGTTTAAAGATTATTCTATCCAAAGGTGCCTTGGAAGAGAGCCTGATGATCCACCTTTGAAAGATCACAGTCATTGAAAACCCTGTGGAACACAGCATTGTAGTTGTTAAATGCTGTAGTGTTGGTTCTGACCCATAGCGACCCTGGATAGGGTTTCCGAGGAGCAGCTGGTGAGCTTGAATAACTGACCTTGTGGTTCAAACCACTTTGCAGTCCAGAGCAATGGAACATAGCATATCAAGTTAATTATATGAGTCGGAACTGACTCGATGGTACTTAACAGCACAATAGGAGATTCGTTGTTGTTGTGTTGTTAAGTGCCGTCTAGTCAGTATTAACTCATAGTGACCCTGTAGAGGGTTCCCAAGGCTGTAAATCTTTGTGGGAGTAGAAAGCCTCATCTTCCTCCCGTGGAGTGACTGTGGACTCAGACCGCTAACCTTATGGTTCCCAGTCCAGTGCTGAGCCTAGAGATGCACAGTGCTCCAATAGCTCTTTATGTGTTATTGTTGCTGTTAGGTGTCTTCAGTTGAATTCTGACTCATAGTGACGCTACGTACAACTGAACAAAAGTGCCTGGCTCAGTGTTCTCCTCACAGTTGTTACTGTGCTTGAGCCCATTGCTGTATCCACTGTGTTACTCCACCTTGATGACAGTCTTCCTGTTTTTCACTAACCCTCTACTTTACTAAGTATGATGTTGTCCTCCAGAGACTGGCCCTTCCTGATAACACATCCAAAATATGTGAGACAATCTTGCCATCCATGTTTCTAAGGAGTATTCCACTTGTAAGACATATTTGTTTGCTATTCTGGTAGGTCACGGCATCTTCAATATTCTTTGCTAATATCATATTTCAAAGGCATCAATTCTCCTTCCATCTTCCTTATTCATTGTCCATCTTTCACATGCACCTGGGGTGATTGAAAATACCTCATCTTGCTTTTTGGCACTTTAAAAGAGATCATTTGAAGTAGATTTGTCCAGTGTGATGTGTCATTTGATTTCTTGACTGTTACGTCCATGGGCGGTGATTGTGGATCCAAGTAAAATGAAACCCCTGGCAACTTCAATCTTTTCTTCACTTATCATGATGTTGCTTATTGGTCCAGTTGTGAGGATTTTTGTTTTCTTTATGTTGATGTGTAACCTATACTGAAGTCTCTTGTCTTTGATCTTCATCAGTAAGTGCTTCAAATCCTCTTAGATTTCAGCAAGCAAGGTTATTAAGGAATCTTCCTCTACCTCTGATGTTGTGTTCTTCATGTAGTCCATGTCCATGTATGTGTAATATGTCTGTGTCTGTTTATTTAATTACTTATGTGTGTGTGTACACATTGTTTTGAAGAAGATTCACAACTTTTATCAGATGTTCAAAGAGATGTACAAAGTAACGAGGTTAAGAACAACTATTATTGTGAAATGGGCACTCTGCCACTCAAACAGATGGGAAAGAAATCATGAATGTGCATCATATGTGGGTGCTTAAGGCATGATACCCAGCTGGGCAGGTGGGGAACGTTATCAACCCAAGGTTGCCAGCGGCCATTCGCCAGTGCTGATTAAACTCTGGACTGCACTGCCTTTTGGAAATCACAGTAATAGTCAGTCCTCTCCAGTCATGGCACAATCATTGGCTGATTTACCCACATAAATGCTCTCTGACTGTGCCTTTGTTGAGAAGCTAAGTTGGCTGTGGCAGCAATGTGGCTTGTCCTTGTCTACTTTTCCTAGTCCCAGAAAAATATTAGTTTGATTAATAATCACATTCTAATCAGTCACGGGCACCATGAAGTAGACTCAAAATCTGGAGAGAGGACCAAAGAGAATATGATATTTATCTTCTTTCCATTCTTACAGCAAATAGAATAGTTCCTCTAAAAACCCACATGATGTCCTATCTTCCCCACTTCCTCATTATGACTGAGCTATAGGAGTAGATGGGTTGCAATATAACACATTACAACCCAGGTTTGGTATGCATGATGTAACTATGTGGTTTGACCACCAGTGTAAGGGGTAGCTTAGCCCCTGATTATACTTCTTAATTCATGGTTTTGAGGATGGTTTTCCTGAGACTTCAGTCCTTACATGCCTTTCCTAGAAATTTCTCTATGGAATTGATTTGGCTGGTAAGAGATAGGCTAATTCATGACAAAAAAAGGCATGATAAATCTGTACAGTTCTAACTGTCATGTACATTCCTGTGTCCACTAACTAATACTTGTGTCGGCAATTGTGGTGATCATTTGCTATAAATAAATTATTCCCTCCACAGTAATGTGCTGTGAGAGAGCAAAACACCATAGGACTCAGGTCCCTAAATTTATGGGGAAACTTTTCCTCAAAAAGTGACTCTTTATTTGTATTGTTTTCTTCCTTTCAAACAAACCAGGTCACAAAGTCCTAATCCTACTACATGCATCAAATGCATTCTGAAAATCAAAGTTTTTTCTTCTTTTTCTCCTAAAAGCACTTGTGACGGTCTTCCAATTTAGCATGAAGTGTGGTTGTGGTGGTTGTGTGCCCTCGACTCAGTTCTGACTCATAGTGGCGCTGTACAGGGCTTCCATGGCTGTAAATATTTATGGGAGCAGAAAGCCTTAGCTTTCTCCTATGGAGAGCTGGGGGATTGGAACTGCTGATCTGTGGTAAGCAGCTCAACTCATATGCCACTGTGTCACCGGGGCTCCTTTATGTGTGAAGGCAGTCGTTGTTCAGGGCACTTGATTTGGTTCTGACTCCTGCTACCCTAGGGTAGAATCCTGGTGTGGTGCTGCAGGTTAATGCATGGGACTGCAAGGTCAGTTTGAGCTGTAAGGGTCTCCGAACTGCTAACCATAAGGTTGCTGGTTCAAACCCACCAGTTATTCCTCAGAAACGCTAATACAGGGTCACTGCTCTGGTAGTGTAGTGGTTACGGCTCAGGCTGCGAACCTTAAGGTCAGCAGTTCGAAACTACC
The DNA here is from genome assembly GCF_000296735.1 of Chrysochloris asiatica. Lineage (NCBI taxonomy): Eukaryota > Metazoa > Chordata > Mammalia > Afrosoricida > Chrysochloridae > Chrysochloris > Chrysochloris asiatica. The sequence continues at coordinate 12,838,512 of NW_006408583.1, forward strand.
AGCTGTTCCGCGGGAGAAAGATGAGGCTTTCTGCTCCTGTAAAGATTTACAGCCTTGGAAACCTTGTACAGGGTCTCTATGAGTCGGAACCGACTCCACGGCACATAACAACAACAACAACAACAACAATGACTTGGAACCAACTTGACAGCACTTAACAACAACACCACACTATAAGGTTTCTGAGGAGCAGCTGGTGGGCTTGAACCACCGACCTTATGGTTAGCAGTTCGGAGTCCCTGGGTAGTTTGTGTCTACCCAGAGGCATCTTGGAAGAAAGACTTGGTGATCTACTTCTGAAACATCCTCCGTTGAAAACCCCATTGAGCCCACTGTTCTACCCTGACACATATGGGGTTTCCAGGGGCAGCGTGGTCAGAGCAGGCTGGCACTGAGCAAAGCACACACATGTTTGTATTCACCTGCTAGTCTGTTGTGACAATTTCACATGGGTTACACTACATCTTTGACATGGTAGGGGGAAGATTGGTAACTGGATCTGTATTTTTTTTTTTTTTTTACTGGTAATCTGGCCCTAGGATTGCCGTGAGTCAGAATCTATTCAACAATAACTGGTTTTTATATGTCAGCCCAAAAGACAATAAAACTTGCATACAGTCATGTCAATCCCAACCATGTGTCACTTTGGAGGTGTGAAACAATATTCCAGCTCTAAAATGTAAATGTGCATTTAAATCACTTGGAAGGCTTGTTTATACATAGAATGTTGGGTTCTACTTCCAATGTTTCTGCTATAGTAGAAATGGCGTTGGGCTCAAGAATAAGCATTTTTTCATAAGTTCTCAGCGGATGCTGATGGGACCACACTTTGAATACACTGACCAACAAATGCTGGTATTTAGTTCACAAAGTGAGACACAACACATTATAAATATCTAGTAGTACCAAATTTCTATGTGTTCCATCTGGCGAGGTCCATGTGTATAGTCGTCTCTTATGCTGTCTAAAGAAGGTATTTGAAATAAACAAATCATTTGTCTTGCAGAA